>NC_084629.1:41384589-41389589 GCF_033978795.1 Nerophis ophidion | reverse complement strand
AAAATCCACCGTCTTCCTCACTTTTATAAGCTCTGACTGTTCATGACATCAGGAAGGAAACACTTTTAATTAGGTGTGCAGCTATTACTTTACAGTTGGAAAAAAACAAAACAAAACACAAAGCAGGTTTTGCTACACACCTTAAAAAAAGTCTACACCGAGGGCCTCATCTACTAAGGTTGCCAAATAGCTTGTGCCAACTGTAGAAGTGGGCGTGTTGCGGGTGATCAACTAAGACTGTGTTTATAAATTGATAACAAGTGCAAACATTTAAATGGAGTATTTGCATATGTACTGGCTGTCACCATGGAGACACTCATTTCCCACCACATGTATGGCATTATATGGTCCAACACACAAATACATGTACCAGCTTTTCAGGGCTCCACTGAAGCACAAACTGGACAACAGAATGTACTTTTAGCACGGTGAAGGTGTGCTCTGGAAAGTGCTGTAGTTGGTTTCTGGAATTATCCAGACACAAAAGGTTCAGAGAATCAGGAGAAATCACTCCACGTAAGCGGCATGACCAGAACCAACATTGAATGACCGTGACCTTCCATCCCTCAGACGGCACAGTATCAAAAATCGACATCAATCTCTAAAGGATATCACCACATGGGCTCAGGAACACTTCATAAAACCGCTGTCACTAAATACAGTCGGTCGCTACATCTGTAAGTGCAAGTTAAAGCTCTACTCTGCAAAGCAAAAGCCATTTATCAACAACATCCAGAAACGCCGCCGGCTTCTCTGGGCCCGAGATCATCTAAGATGGACTGATGCAAAGTGGAAAAGTGTTCTGTAGTATGAAGAGTCCACATTTCAAATTGTTTTTGGAAATATTCAACATTGTGTCATCCGGACCAAAGCGGAAGCGAACCATCCAGACTGTTATCGACGCAAAGTTGAAAAGCCAGCATGTGTGATGGTATGGGGGTGCATTAGTGCCCAAGGCATGGGTAACTTACACATCTGTGAAGGCACCATTAATGCTGAAAGGTACATACAGGTTTTGGAGCAACATATGCTGCCATCTAAGCGCAGTCTTTTCATGGACGCCCCCTGCTTATTTCAGCAAGACAATGCCAAGCCACATTCCGCACGTGTTACAACAGCGTGGCTTCGTAAAAAAAAGAGTGCGGGTACTTTCCTGGCCCGCCTGCAGTCCAGACCTGTCTCCCATGGAAAATGTGTGGTGCATTATGAAGCGTAAAATACGACAGCGGAGACCCCGGACTGTTGAAGGACTGAAGCTCTACATAAAACAAGAATGGGAAAGAATTCCACTTTCAAAGCTTCAACAATTAGTTTCCTCAGTTCCCAAACGTTTATTGAGTGTTGTTAAGAGAAAAGGTGATGTAACACAGTGGTGAACATGCCCTTTCCCAACTACTTTGGCACGTGTTGCAGCCATGAAATTCTAAGTTAATTATTTTCACAAAAAAAATAAAGTTTATGAGTTTGAACATCAAATATGTTGTCTTTGTAGCATATTCAACTGAATATGGCTTGAAAATGATTTGCAAATCATTGTATTCTGTTTATATTTACATCTAACACAATTTCCCAACTCATATGGAAACGGGGTTTGTATATAAAACTTTAATGCAAGTGTTTGGATGTGTTTTTAAGAACTTCATATGCAGAACAGAGCGACACCTACAGGCTCCAATGTAAACAGACTTTTGATTTTATTTATCTAATAATTAGAATGCATCAAAATAAATAAAAACAAATGTGTTCTTCTTTTACATGATTGTAAATGATAGGCCAAATCTCCAATAAAAGCTGTTCCCTTTTAATGGGATAACTAAAACTAATTTAATGTTCAATCAATGTTTACTGAGATAACCCTAATCAGGAGTGTCTCAAAGGGCTGCACAAGCCACGACATCCTTGGCTCGGATCCCACATCAGGGCGAGGAAAAACTCAACCCAATCTGACAATGAGAAACCTTGGAAAGGACCCAAGAGCGACTGGTGCAATGGACATCGAGTGGATCTAACATACTATTGTAAGAGTCCAGTCCATAGTGGATCTAACATAATAGTGAGAGTCCAGTCCATAGTGGATCTAACATACTATTGTAAGAGTCCAGTCCATAGTGGATCTAACATAATAGTGAGAGTCCAGTCCATAGTGGATCTAACATAATAGTGAGAGTGCAGTCCATAGTGGATCTAACATAATAGTGTAAGAGTCCAGTCCATAATGGATCTAACATAATAGTGAGAGTCCAGTCCATAGTGGATCTAACATAATAGCGTGAAAGTCCAGTCCATAGTGGATCTAACATAATAGTGAGAGTGCAGTCCATAGTGGATCTAACATAATAGTAAGAGTCCAGTCCATAGTGGATCTAACATAATAGTGTGAGAGTCCAGTCCATAGTGGATCTAACATAATAGTGTGAGAGTCCAGTCCATAGTGGATCTAATAGTGTGAGAATCCAGTCCATAGTGGATCTAACATAATAGTGAGAGTCCAGTCTATAGTGGATCTAACATAATAGTGAGAGTCTAGTCCATAGTGGATCTAACATAATAGTGAGAGTCCAGTCCATAGTGGATCTAACATAATAGTGTGAGAGTCCAGTCCATAGTGGATCTAACATAATATTGTGAGAGTCCAGTCCATAGTGGATCTAACATAATAGTGTGAGAGTCCAGTCCGTAGTGGATCTAACATAATAGTGAGAGTCCAGTCCATAGTAGATCTAACATATTAGTGTGAGAGTCCAGTCCATAGTGGATCTAACATAATAGTGTGAGAGTCCAGTCCATAGTGGATCTAACATAATAGTGAGAGTCCAGTCCATAGTGGATCCAACATAATAGTGAGAGTCCAGTCCATAGTGGATCCAACATAATAGTGAGAGTCCAGTTCATAGTAGATCTAACATAATAATGTAAGACCGGTCCATAGTGGATCTAACATAATAGTGAGAGTCCAATCCATAGTGGATCTAACATAATAGTGTGAGAGTCCAGTCCATAGTGGATCTAACATAATAGCGTGAGAGTCCAGTCCATAGTGGATCTAACATAATAGTGTGAGAGTCCAGTCCATAGTGGATCTAACATAATAGTGAGAGTCCAGTCCATAGTGGATCTAACATAATAGTGAGAGTCCAGTCCATAGTGGATCTAACATAATAGTGTGAGAGTCCAGTCCATAGTGGATCTAACATAATAGTGTGAGAGTCCAGTCCATAGTGGATCTAACATAATAGTGAGAGTCCAGTCCATAGTGGATCCAACATAATAGTGTGAGTCCAGTCCATAGTGGATCTAACATAATAGTGAGAGTCCAGTCCATAGTGGATCTAACATAATAGTGACAGTCCAGTCCATAGTGGATCTAACATAATAGTGACAGTCCAGTCCACAGTTGGCCCAGCAGTAACATCTATATGATTGATCACATTAGAAGACAGACTTTGTCTCTGTAATAGTTGGGGATTTCCTGGCTATGAAGTCAAGTTTGTGTTTCACACCACTAAAGTTCACATTGTGACCAACATGTGACAACAAACCCAAATATGTGGAGTGAAACCATCTACAATAAAAAAGCCCCCCCCCCTCCCCCCCTCGTTATTTACTGAGCATCTCCAGATGTCATTAATGACTTGTTTTGCTTTGAACAGACTTATAGTTGCCTTTTTGATATTTTAAGGCTCTTTGATATTGTATGGAATTGAGAGAATGATGTTGGAAAATGTCTGACACATGTTGACAAGTTTAATGAAGTTCTGCAGGCTGCTCAGCACATTGTTGTGTTGTTGGAATGTCAGCATCATTTATTCCCTCACATTTACTCCACTAACTATCTGGATTGATCATATTTGTCAGAGTAGTTTTAATGCAACATACATTGAGTTTTAATCCCAATTGCTACATTTGTTTATATCATTATTAATAATTAATGTTGATCATCAGTGAGCCTTCTTTTAGTGTGCAAAGTCACATAGAAGAATTTAAGTCCCATCTTAAAACTCATTTGTATACTCTTGCCTTAAAATAGACCCCCTTTTTAGACCAGTTGATCTGCCGTTCTTATGTTAGATCCACTATGGACTGGATTCTCACTATTATGTTAGATCCACTATTGGACTGGACTATCACACTATTATGTTAGATCCACTATGGACTGGATTCTCACTATTATGTTAGATCCACTATGGACTGGACTCTCACACTATTATGTTAGATCCACTATGGACTGGACTCTCACACTATTATGTTAGATCCACTATGGACTGGACTCTCACACTATTATGTTAGATCCACTATGGACTGGACTCTCACACTATTATGTTAGATCCACTATGGACTGGACTCTCACACTATTATGTTACATCCACTATGGACTGGACTCTCACACTATTAGGTTAGATCCACTATGGACTGGACTCTCACTATTATGTTAGATCCACTATGGACTGGACTCTCACTATTATGTTAGATCCACTATGGACTGGACTCTCACTATTATGTTAGATCCACTATGGACTGGACTCTCACACTATTATGTTAGATCCACTATGGACTGGACTCTCACTATTATGTTAGATCCACTATGGACTGGACTCTCACACTATTATGTTAGATCCACTATGGACTGGACTCTCACACTATTATGTTAGATCCACTATGGACTGGACTCTCACTATTATGTTAGATCCACTATGGACTGGACTCTCACTATTATGTTAGATCCACTATGGACTGGACTCTCACTATTATTTTAGATCCACTACGGACTGGACTCTCACTATTATGTTAGATCCACTATGGACTGGACTCTCACACTATTATGTTAGATCCACTATGGACTGGACTCTCACTATTATATTAGATCCACTATGGACTGGACTCTCACACTATTATGTTAGATCCACTATGGACTGGACTCTCACTATTATGTTAGATCCACTATGGACTGGACTCTCACTATTATGTTAGATCCACTATGGACTGGACTCTCACTATTATGT
>NC_084629.1:41332089-41379589 GCF_033978795.1 Nerophis ophidion | reverse complement strand
TATGGCTAACCCGCAGATGCATTTGCAACGATAGTCAACGAAATCACAAAGGTGAGTTTTGTTGATTTTGACTGCCAGCTAATCGATGCTAACATGCTATTTACCGGCGGTGCTAAAGCAGACATGGCACAGAGATGTATGGATAACCTGCAGATGCATTTGCAACGATAGTCAACGAAATCACAAAGGTGAGTTTTGTTGATTTTGACTGCCAGCTAATCGGTGCTAACATGCTATGCTAACGGATGCTAACATGCTATTTACCGGCGGTGCTAAAGCAGACATGGCACAGAGATGTATGGATAACCTGCAGATGCATTTGCAACGATAGTCAACGAAATCACAAAGGTGAGTTTTGTTGATGTTGACTGCCAGCTAATCCATGCTAACACGCAATGCTAATCGATGCTAACATGCTATTTACCGGCGGTGCTAAAGCAGACATGGCACAGAGATGTATGGATAACCTGCAGATGCATTTGCAACGATAGTCAACGAAATCACAAAGGTGAGTTTTGTTGATTTTGACTGCCAGCTAATCGGTGCTAACATGCTACGCTAACGGATGCTAACATGCTATTTACCGGCGGTGCTAAAGCAGACATGGCACAGAGATGTATGGATAACCTGCAGATGCATTTGCAACGATAGTCAACGAAATCACAAAGGTGAGTTTTGTTGATGTTGACTGCCAGCTAATCCATGCTAACACGCAATGCTAATCGATGCTAACATGCTATTTACCGGCGGTGCTAAAGCAGACACGGCACAGAGATGTATGGATAACCTGCAGATGCATTTGCAACGATAGTCAACGAAATCACAAAGGTGAGTTTTGTTGATGTTGACTGCCAGCTAATCCATGCTAACACGCAATGCTAATCGATGCTAACATGCTATTTACCGGCGGTTCTAAAGCAGACATGGCACAGAGATGTATGGATAACCTGCAGATGCATTTGCAACGATAGTCAACGAAATCACAAAGGTGAGTTTTGTTGATTTTGACTGCCAGCTAATCGATGCTAACATGCTATTTACCGGCGGTGCTAAAGCAGACATGGCACAGAGATGTATGGATAACCTGCAGATGCATTTGCAACGATAGTCAACGAAATCACAAAGGTGAGTTTTGTTGATGTTGACTGCCAGCTAATCCATGCTAACACGCAATGCTAATCGATGCTAACATGCTATTTACCAGCGGTGCTAAAGCAGACATGGCACAGAGATGTATGGATAACCTGCAGATGCATTTGCAACGATTAAGTCAACGAAATCACAAAGGTGAGTTTTGTTGATTTTGACTGCCAGCTAATCGATGCTAACATGCTACGCTAATGGATGCTAACATGCTATTTACCGGCGGTGCTAAAGCAGACATGGCACAGAGATGTATGGATAACCTGCAGATGCATTTGCAACGATAGTCAACAAAATCACAAAGGTGAGTTTTGTTGATTTTGACTGCCAGCTAATCGGTGCTAACATGCTACGCTAACGGATGCTAACATGCTATTTACCGGCGGTGCTAAAGCAGACATGACACAGAGATGTATGGATAACCTGCAGATGCATTTGCAACGATAGTCAACAAAATCACAAAGGTGAGTTTTGTTGATTTTGACTGCCAGCTAATCGATGCTAACATGCTATGCTAATCGATGCTAACATGCTATTTTACCGGCGGGGCTAAAGCAGACATGGCACAGAGATGTATGGATAACCTGCAGATGCATTTGCAACGATTAAGTCAACGAAATCACAAAGGTGAGTTTTGTTGATTTTGACTGCCAGCTAATCCATGCTAACACGCAATGCTAATCGATGCTAACATGCTATTTACCGGCGGTGCTAAAGCAGACACGGCACAGAGATGTATGGATAACCTGCAGATGCATTTGCAACGATAGTCAACGAAATCACAAAGGTGAGTTTTGTTGATGTTGACTGCCAGCTAATCGATGCTAACATGCTATTTACCGGCGGTGCTAAAGCAGACATGGCACAGAGATGTATGGATAACCTGCAGATGCATTTGCAACGATAGTCAACGAAATCACAAAGGTGAGTTTTGTTGATTTTGACTCCCAGCTAATCGATGCTAACATGCTACGCTAATCGATGCTAACATGCTATTTACCGGCGGTTCTAAAGCAGACATGGCACAGAGATGTATGGATAACCTGCAGATGCATTTGCAACGATAGTCAACGAAATCACAAAGGTGAGTTTTGTTGATGTTGACTGCCAGCTAATCCATGCTAACACGCAATGCTAATCGATGCTAACATGCTATTTACCGGCGGTGCTAAAGCAGACATGGCACAGAGATGTATGGATAACCTGCAGATGCATTTGCAACGATAGTCAACGAAATCACAAAGGTGAGTTTTGTTGATTTTGACTGCCAGCTAATCGGTGCTAACATGCTACGCTAACGGATGCTAACATGCTATTTACCGGCGGTGCTAAAGCAGACATGGCACAGAGATGTATGGATAACCTGCAGATGCATTTGCAACGATAGTCAACGAAATCACAAAGGTGAGTTTTGTTGATGTTGACTGCCAGCTAATCCATGCTAACACGCAATGCTAATCGATGCTAACATGCTATTTACCGGCGGTGCTAAAGCAGACACGGCACAGAGATGTATGGATAACCTGCAGATGCATTTGCAACGATAGTCAACGAAATCACAAAGGTGAGTTTTGTTGATGTTGACTGCCAGCTAATCCATGCTAACACGCAATGCTAATCGATGCTAACATGCTATTTACCGGCGGTTCTAAAGCAGACATGGCACAGAGATGTATGGATAACCTGCAGATGCATTTGCAACGATAGTCAACGAAATCACAAAGGTGAGTTTTGTTGATTTTGACTGCCAGCTAATCGATGCTAACATGCTATTTACCGGCGGTGCTAAAGCAGACATGGCACAGAGATGTATGGATAACCTGCAGATGCTTTTGCAACGATAGTCAACGAAATCACAAAGGTGAGTTTTGTTGATTTTGACTGCCAGCTAATCGGTGCTAACATGCTATGCTAACGGATGCTAACATGCTATTTACCGGCGGTGCTAAAGCAGACATGGCACAGAGATGTATGGATAACCTGCAGATGCATTTGCAACGATAGTCAACGAAATCACAAAGGTGAGTTTTGTTGATTTTGACTGCCAGCTAATCGATGCTAACATGCTATGCTAATCGATGCTAACATGCTATTTTACCGGCGGTGCTAAAGCAGACATGGCACAGAGATGTATGGATAACCTGCAGATGCATTTGCAACGATTAAGTCAACGAAATCACAAAGGTGAGTTTTGTTGATTTTGACTGCCAGCTAATCGATGCTAACATGCTACGCTAATGGATGCTAACATGCTATTTACCGGCGGTGCTAAAGCGGACATGGCACAGAGATGTATGGCTAACCCGCAGATGCATTTGCAACGATAGTCAACGAAATCACAAAGGTGAGTTTTGTTGATTTTGACTGCCAGCTAATCGATGCTAACATGCTACGCTAATCGATGCTAACATGCTATTTACCGGCGGTGCTAAAGCAGACATGGTACAGAGATGTATGGATAACCTGCAGATGCATTTGCAACTATATTACGTTTCCTTCCACCCACATTTAATGCGAAACAAACACTTACCAATCGACGGATTGAAGTTGCTCCAGTGTCACAAGATGCGAAAGTCCTGATCGTTTGGTCCGCACATTTTACCGGCGATGCTAACGCAGCTATTCGGCCATGCTATGGCTATGAATAGCGTCAATAGCTATTCGCTCAATAGCTTCAGTTTCTTCTTCAATATTTTCATACTCCAACCATCTGTTTCAATACATGCGTAATCTGTTCGCTGAAATCAGAGTTTGAATCCGAGCTAATGTCGCTATATCTTGCTGTGGTATTCCCATTGTTTGTTTACATTGGCAGCACTGTGTGACGTCACAGGGAAATGGCCAGTGGCATCGCAAATAGAGAAAATTAAACACTTTAAAGCTTTTTTTAGGGATATTCGGAGACTGGTAAAATTTTGAAAAAAACTTCAAAAAATACAACAAGCCCCTGGGAACTGATTTTTATTGTTTTCAACCCTTTTGAAATAGTGATAATGTTCCCCTTTTAGAAACCAGCAGACTGCTGACTTTGTGCTTTTTGGGGCCCTAAACCAGACTTTGCCTACCAAATGACACATAGTGCAACTACACAACAAACACACACACAAAGTACGCTGCACAATAAATATAAGAAATTATTTAAAGCTGCAAGCAGCGATGGACTGGAGGACCACTTTGGCTGCTGCCCCCGCGACCCAAGCAGATTATTAGACAGAGAACAAGTAGTATACACATGTGTTGTACATCAGTCTCATAGTAATAACAGTTGTAAACTGGCTTGGGCATTTTATGTTTGTACAGTGAATGTATATGTACATGTATGTGTATGTGTATGTTTGTACAGTAAATGTATATGTACATATGTATATGTATGTTTTTACAGTGAATGTATATGTACATGTATGTGTATATGTATGTTTGTACAGTGAATGTATGTGTATATGTATGTTTGTACAGTAAATGTATATGTACATGTGTATATGTATGTTTGTACAGTGAATGTACATGTATGTGTATATGTATGTTTGTACAGTAAATGTATATGTACATGTGTATATGTATGTTTGTACAGTAAATGTATATGTACATGTATGTGTATATGTATGTTTGTACAGTGAATGTATGTGTATATGTATGTTTGTACAGTAAATGTATATGTACATGTGTATATGTATGTTTGTACAGTGAATGTATATGTACATGTATACGTATGTTTGTAAAGTGAATGTACATGTATGTGTATATGTATGTTTGTACAGTAAATGTATATGTACATGTGTATATGTATGTTTGTACAGTAAATGTATATGTACATGTATGTGTATATGTATGTTTGTACAGTAAATGTATATGTACATGTATGTGTATATGTATGTTTGTACAGTTAATGTATATGTACATGTATGTGTATATGTATGTTTGTACAGTGAATGTATATGTACATGTATGTGTATATGTATGTTTTTACAGTGAATGTATATGTACATGTATGTGTATATGTATGTTTGTACAGTGAATGTATATGCACATGTATGTGTATATGTATGTTTGTACAGTGAATGTATATGTATGTGTATATGTATGTTTGTACAGTGAATGTATGTGTATATGTATGTTTGTACAGTGAATGTATATGTACATGTATACGTATGTTTGTAAAGTGAATGTACATGTATGTGTATATGTATATGTATGTTTGTACAGTAAATGTATATGTACATGTGTATATGTATGTTTTTACAGTGAATGTATATGTACATGTATGTGTATATGTATGTTTTTACAGTGAATGTATATGTACATGTGTATATGTATGTTTTTACAGTGAATGTATATGTACATGTATGTGTATATGTATGTTTTTACAGTGAATGTATATGTACATGTATGTGTATATGTATGTTTGTACAGTGAATGTATATGTACATGTATACGTATGTTTGTAAAGTGAATGTACATGTATGTGTATATGTATGTTTGTACAGTGAATGTATATGTACATGTGTATATATGTATGTTTGTGAACGGAAGGATTTTAAAGCATTTTAAATGTTAAATAAAAGTCTGCATACAAGAGAGCCACCACTATTTCCACCCATAAAATCCAATGAATAGCCTTACAAAAACCGCCAACAAAACTCCATTTTCATTTTGTGACTTGAATATTGACCAAATATTGGTGATATTGTTTTTATAAGTCAGGTCATTACAATGATTAAGAATTAAAAAAAAAAATTCACTTTACCTTATCAGTAAATCTTCTTGGCATGCAGCGGAAGGGGAAGGGTCGGGAGGTAAAAAGTGTCGGCATTTCCTGAATGTTCCAAACCACACATTCCATGTTCTTTGTATTCCTTCTGTGGTTCGTAAGTTAATGAGTGGTTTGCAAATGGAGGATCATCATTTCCTCAGAGTACTTACCATATGTTGTTTTCCCTGATGTAGACTTCCTCCAGGTTTATGGTGTAAACTTGAGAAACAAGCAGCCATCTTGAAAACCCACAAATAAGGCAAACCGTAAGAATCCAGAACTTCTGTATAAAAGAGAAAGAAGAACTAATTTGCATGTACGACAGAGAAACACAAATACTACTAGTTGGACTGAAGACAAGGACCTGATATGGACAACTCACCTCTTTTTCATTCCGGTCGAGATTTTCATGTACATGTTTCTTTTTCATCCACCACCCAACTCTTGATTTCGCACATGATGTCCTGTGTGAGAAGAGAATGAGGCAGAAGCCATTAAATAGATGAAAACGAATATTAATCATTTCTTAAATGCAAAGCATCCCGATGCAAATAATGACTACGCAAATCCCATAGGGGTGATGGAAAGATGGGCAGTGCCTGAGAGCTGCAGCCTGCCACCATGGCCCCGCACTCCCTTCCCTCTGTTGCTAGATATCTCGAGATGTACGTTGTAATATGTGTATGTGCTTTGCTAGGGACGTTTTTTCCCACTCCAGACTGGGCCCCCTTAGGTGCCCAGTCTAGATTGTATTTTTTTACTCATCCTTCCCCAGCGTTTATATTTTCCCATCTCCTTGTGGTGACCCATCAGCGTTCCTGTTCTGTAAACCTGTACACCAGGGGTCACTAACGCGGTGCCCGCGGGCACCCGGTCGCCCGTAAGGACCAGATGAGTCGCCCGATGGCCTGTTCTAAAAATAGCTCAAATAGCTATGGAGAGGTGGCGCCGACGGTCCGACAGAGAAGCAGGGCATACTGGAGCCCAGCCCAAGATGGCGGCGAGGAGGCGGGGATGGCGAGCGAGCGGCAAGGCGGGGCGTGCCGGGAGCGATGCCACAAACAAGATCAGGTGTGCAGTTTGTGCACCTGTACACGATTAACCTATCTCCTCTCGCTGTTTAAAAGGGGAGAAGGAGGAGAGAACGGGGCTGGTGATGGTGCGGAGCGAGAGCAACCCATACAAGGAAGGAACGCGAGAGAGATGACAACACAAGCAGCAGCACGTGCAACCCGGAAGAGAGCGAGAGGCAGACGCAGACAACGGGAAGGCTGAAGAGCAACACGCAACAGACTTTTGTTAATTGACAAATAAAAGAAGTCTACACCTGCTCAAAACACATGTCCTTCCTTGGTGGTCCCTGGAACCCGCAAGACAGCTTGAGTGTTTCACAGCAGCACTTACCAGTGAGCTGCCTGTTTTTTTTTTATATATTTTAACCAGCAAGCTGGTCTCGATTTGCTCGACATTTTTAATTCTAAGAGGGACAAAACTCAAATAGAACTTGAAAATCCAGGAAAATGTTTTAAAGACTTGGTCTTCACTTGTTTAAATAAATTTGTTTTTTTACTTTTCTTCTTATAACTTTCAGAAAGACAATTTTAGAGAAAAAATACAACCTTAAAAAACATTTTAGGATTTTTAAACACATACCTATTTAACTTTTTACGTGAGATTTTTTAAAAAATATTCTAAAAATAGCAACAATTCAAAAATCCTTTATAAATATATTTATTAAATAATACTTCAACAAGATATGAATATAAGTTCATAAACTGTGAAAAGAAATGCAACAATGCAATATTCAGTGTTGACAGATTTTTTGTGGACATGTTCCATAAATATTGATGTTAAAAATGAATTTTTTTGTGAAGAAATGTTTAGAATAAGTTGATGAATCCAGATGGATCTCTATTACAATCCCCAAAGAGGGCACTTGAAGTTGATGATTACTTCTATGTGGAGAAATATTTATTTTTATCCCTATTGAAACTGGTGCGTTTTATTCTTTCTTTATTATTCCGCACCTATGCGCTGTAATTTCACCCCCTTAACATGCTTCAAAACTCACCAAATTTTACACACACATCAGTATGGTCCGGCAGACCAATTTATTTAGCAACCAAATCCCAAAAATAAAAATTGCGCACTAGCACCCCCTAGGAAAAAAAAAAAACAGAGTGCTTGTAACTTCCATTAGGAATGTCGTAGAGACATGAAACAAAAACCTCTATGTAGGGCTGACTTAGACCTAAATTTCATAATTGTATCTTCTAGGGCAAAAATAAACAAAAGGTGACGAGTGTTTACAAAACTTTTATTTTGAACGGGTAATTTTTAACTTCCTGTTGATTTTTGCTGAAGGATGTCAATTTCAAAATGTAGGTCTAAGTGAGACCTCCATAGAAGTTTTAGTTTCAGGTCCCTCCGACATTCCTACCACAAGTTACAAGCAGTTTTTTCTGTTTTATTCAAAAATTGCGCTAGAGCACAATTTTGAGTTTTTTTTTTTTTTTTTTTCATTAGATCGCAATTTCTGCCAGTCCTGATGTGTGTGCCAAGTTTGGTGAGTTTTGAAGCATTTTAAGGGGGTCAAATTACAGCTCAAAGAGGGAAAAATAGCATTTTTTTGCGAAAATGTAGCTTTGAATGGGTTTTTGTGAAATTTTTGTTTATTTAGGGTCCTTGGCCCATGGCAAACTGGTGCGTTTTATTCTTTCTTTATTATTCCGCACCTATGCGCTGTAATTTCACCTCCTTAACATGCTTCAAAACTCACCAAATTTTACACACACATCAGTATGGTCCGGCAGACCAATTTATTAGGCAACCAAACCCCAAAAACAAAAATTGCGCGCTAGCGCCCCCTAGGACCCTAAATAAACAAAAATTTTGCAAAAACCCATTCAAAGCGAAATTTTCGCAAAAAATGCTATTTTTCCCTCTTTGAGCTGTAATTGGACCCCCTTAAAATGCTTCAAAACTCACCAAACTTGGCACACACATCAGGACTGGCAGAAATTGCGATCTAATGGAAAAAAGAAAAAAAAAACTCAAAATTGCGCTCTAGCGCAATTTTTGAATAAAACACAGGAAAAACTGCTTCTAGAAAGAAAACAGACAAAACTGCTTGTAACTTCTGGTAGGAATGTCGGAGAGACTTGAAACTAAAACTTCTATGTAGGTCTGACTTAGACCTACATTTTGAAATTGACATCCTTCAGCAAAAATTAACAGGAAGTTAAAAATTACCCCTTCAAAATAAAGGTTTTGTACACACTCGTCACCTTTTTTCAAAAGTTATCTCCTCTGAGCGCGTTTGTCGTTTTGGCTTCAAACTCGCACAGGAGAGAGATTGAACCCTTCTGATTAAAAGTATAGAACAGAGTTTTAATTACTGCTCTGGTTTTGATTTTAAGCGCCTTCAAAGAACCCCTGCGCAAAGTTACCTAAAAAATGTCGTTTTTGCCTCTTGGAGCTGTAATTTGACCCCCTTAAAATGCTTCAAAGTGCAAGTTAAAGCTCTACTATACAAAGCGAAAGCCATTTATCAACAACATCCAGAAACGCCGATCTGTAATTTGACCCCCTTACCATGCTTTAAAACTCACCAAATTTTACACACACATCAGGACTGGCGAAAATTGCCATCTAATAAACAACCAAACCCTAAAAATCTAAATTGCGCTCTAGCGCCCCCTAGGAAAAAACCCAGACAAAACTGCATGTAACTTCTGTTAGAAATGTCGTAGAGACATGAAATAAAAACTATGTTGGTCTGACTTAGATCAGGGCTTGTGTAGCGGCGGCAGCAGCCAAAGGCGGACCCGACCAACGCTGCTTGCAGCTTTAATTTAGAATTGAATCACTTGTTTATTTTTCAACAACTTTTTAGTTATTTTTATATCTTTTTTTCCCAAATAGTTCAAGAAAGACCACTACAAATGAGCAATATTTTGCACTGTTATACAATTTAATAAATCAAAAACTGATGACATAGTGCTGTATTTTACTTCTTTATCTCTTTTTTTCCAACCAAAAATGCTTTGCTCTGATTAGGGGGTACTTGAATTAAAAAACATTTTCACGGGGGGTAAATCACTGAAAAAAGGTTGAGAACCACTGCCTTACTAGATCATGACAAAATTCCCCCTGGGTTGACTCGCCCTACAGTCACACTTTTCAGGATGGATATTCCCCATTGACAGTTGAAGCAGAAGAAGCCAACGGGCGCCGGGGGGGGGGGGGGGGGGGGGGGGGTCGGGCAAAATTGGAAAGAGCGGGGAGCTAATTGGAAGTTGGTTCGTTAGGTGTAAATTACAGAATCTTCCTCAGGCTCTTTGAACAATGTAGCCAAGCGGAATATTCGCAGAACTAATTATTCATTCTTATTGGATTAAAAAAAATTGAGCAATAGGGCTGCAAATCTTTGGGTGTCCCACGATTTGATTCAATATTGATTCTCGGGTCAGAATTCGAATCAAAATCGATTTTTTTTCCCCAATTCAACACGATTCTCCATTCGAAAACGATTTTCATTCAATACATCGGATTTAAGCAAGATAGAATAGGTCTTTATTGTCATTGCACAAGTATGACGAAACTTTGTTTTCAGCACAAACCTGTTCAAGATTAGACAAACAAACAGTGTACAGAGTTACAGAACAAGAACGCTGATGGGTCGCCATAAGGTGAAGTGAATTATATTTATATAGCGCTTTTCTCTAGTGACTCAAAGCGCTTTACATAGTGAAACCCAATATCTAAGTTACACTTAAACCAGTGTGGGTGGCACTGGGAGCAGGTGGGTAAAGTGTCTTGCCCAAGGACACAACGGCAGTGACTAGGATGGCGGAAGCAGGAATCGAACCTGCAACCCTCAAGTTGCTGGCACGGCCGCTCCACCAACCGTGCTATACCGCCCCACAGAAGGTAAGATGGGGAAAAAGTAAACGCTGGGGAAGGATGAGTAAAAAGATACAATTTAGACTGGGCTCCTAAGGGCGCCCAGTCTGGAGTGGAACAAAAAAAACCTCCATAGCAAAGCACTTTTTTTGGGGGGGGATAGATTTACCCCAGTCTGCTAAAATGCAGGGAGAGTAGTAGGTTTTTGCCTCTTTGAGCTGTAATTTAACCCACTTAAAATGCTTCAAAGTGCAAGTAAAAGCTCTGTTGTGCAGACCGAAAGCCATTTATCAACAACATCCAGAAAAGCTGATCTGTAATTTCACCCCCATAACATGCTTCAAAACTCACCAAATTTTACACACACATCAGGACTGGCAAAAATTGCCATCTAATACAAAATCAAACCCCAAAAGTCAAAATTGCGCTCCAGCGCCCCCTAGGAAAAAACCCAGACAAAACTGCTTGTAACTTCTGTTAGGAATGTCGTAGAGACACGGAACAAAGACATCTATGTAGGTCTGACTTAGACCAGGGCTTGGCAGCGGCCAAAGGCGGACCCGACCAACGCTTGTTTCACTACTTTTGGTTTGTTCTGTGTGGTGTTTGTGTCTCCTCCTTATTGCAGTTCTGAGTGTCGCTGGGTCAGGTTTGGTTTTGGAATTGATTGCATTGTTATGGTTTTGCTGTGTATTGGTTTGTTGGATTGCTTAAAAAAAAATAAAAAAATAAAAATGAGAATTGATTCTGAATCCCACCACGTGAGAATCGCGATTCAAATTTGGATCTTTTTCCCTCCACACCCCTATTGAGCAATCCTAGCAGCATCGGCGAGACCCCAGTGGAGTCTGGTCCTCGACAGGATGTGGAAGTGGAAGAGGGTGGGCAGTGGGAGGGAGGTCGATATAAAAGTTGTATTAAAGACACGGAGCCTATTATTGTTGATCCGGCCTCACAGGAATTAGCGGAACACATTCTTATTGTTCCTGTCAACTTGACATGGCTCTTCATACAAAAAAGTCGCCCACCCCCTGAAACACTCCCCCTCGCCTCCTCCCCCTCCCCAAACCCTTAGCGCACTTCACAATCATACTGCCTTTTGAAAGGAGCGAGGGGGGGGGAGGAGGGGAATCCTTGCCAGAGCCTCAATTACACAATGGCAGAAAAAAGCTCCACACGCTGACCCCCGGCCAGCTGCATTCAGTCCGAGCACATCTCTCTCTGCAGGAATTCTAAAGGCCTTTAAGTCGGGCGGCCAGAGTGCAGCCAGCAGGAAGAAGGCGCACACGCCCCCCCCCCGCCCGGCCCAAGTCTTCACAGAGAGATTAATCATCTGTGAAATGGAAACAGCAAACGGCCGCGAACCCGCTCCGGGTTTCCCTCATCAGCTGGCGGCCGGCGTGCTCCTAACAGGCAGGTGTTAATGAAAGGCAGGCGGGGGTCAAAGGCGTGTGTCTGCCGCCGCCGCCGCCGCCCGCTGGTGAGCTGCCTTCCTATTATTGTTGTTTGCAAGACGACTCATGTGGACAGAAAGCCGTGACAATTTGTCCCCGCGAACACGACGGCGGCAAGGTCATCAAGTCGTGATAACAATGTGCAAATGTGGAGCGCGTACACAAGCACACACAGTCCTGCTCCCCTGCACGTTAAATCACCGTTAAGCAAATGAAGGCCCGGGGGCCACAAGCGGCCCATTGAGTTTTTCAATCTGGTCCACCAAAAAAATCTTTATTTTTTTTTTTTATTTTTTTTTTTTAGAAGTTTCAATCCAATCCACTTAATTTGTATAACAGATTTAAGCAACATAAATGTTTCCAAAGTGCTGCACAACAATAATAAAAACAATATTCAAATATCCTTAGCTCCACCAATGACTGAATAATAAATGGATGTCCGCTAACTTTTTGCAACTCAACGCCAAAAAAACGGAAATGCTGATTATCGGTCCTGCTAGACACCGAACTCTATTTAATAATACAACTCTAACATTTGACAACCAAACAATTAAACAAGGCGACACGGTAAAGAATCTGGGTGTTATCTTCGACCCAACTCTCTCCTTTGAGGCACACATTAAAAGCGTTACTAAAACGGCCTTCTTTCATCTCCGTAAAATCGCTAAAATTCGCTCCATTCTGTCCACTAAAGACGCTGAGATCATTATCCATGCGTTTGTTACGTCTCGCCTCGACTACTGTAACGTATTATTTTCGGGTCTCCCCATGTCTAGCATTAAAAGATTACAGTTGGTACAAAATGCGGCTGCTAGACTTTTGACAAGAACAAGAAAGTTTGATCACATTACGCCTGTACTGGCTCACTTGCACTGGCTTCCTGTGCACTTAAGATGTGACTTTAAGGTTTTACTACTTACGTATAAAATACTACACGGTCTAGCTCCATCTTATCTTGCCGATTGTATTGTACCATATGTCCCGGCAAGAAATCTGCGTTCAAAGGACTCCGGCTTATTAGTGATTCCCAAAGCCCAAAAAAAGTCTGCGGGCTATAGAGCGTTTTCCGTTCGGGCTCCAGTACTCTGGAATGCCCTCCCGGTAACAGTTCGCGATGCCACCTCAGTAGAAGCATTTAAGTCTCATCTTAAAACTCATCTGTATACTCTAGCCTTTAAATAGACCTCCTTTTTAGACCAGTTGATCTGCCGCTTCTTTTCTTTCTCCTATGTCCCCCCCTCCCTTGTGGAGGGGGTCCGGTCCGATGACCATGGATGAAGTACTGACTGTCCAGAGTCGAGACCCAGGATGGACCGCTCGTCGGGACCCAGGATGGACCGCTCGCCTGTATCGGTTGGGGACATCTCTACGCTGCTGATCCGCTTGAGATGGTTTCCTGTGGACGGGACTCTCACTGCTGTCTTGGAGCCACTATGGATTGAACTTTCACAGTATCATGTTAGACCCGCTTGACATCCATTGCTTTCGGTCCCCTAGAGGGGGGGGGTTGCCCACATCTGAGGTCCTCTCCAAGGTTTCTCATAGTCAGCATTGTCACTGGCGTCCCACTGGATGTGAATTTAAGTCTCACCTTAAAACTCATTTGTATACTCTAGCCTTTAAATAGACTCCCTTTTTAGACCAGTTGATCTGCCGTTTCTTTTCTTTTTCTTCTATGTCCCACTCTCCCGTGTGGAGGGGGTCCGGTCCGATCCGGTGGCCATGTACTGCTCGCCTGTGTATCGGCTGGGGACATCTCTGCGCTGCTGGTCCGCCTACGCTTGGGATGGTTTCCTGCTGGCTCCGCTGTGAACGGGACTCTCGCTGCTGTGTCTTGGATCCTCTTTGGACTGGACTCTCGCGACTGTGTTGTATCCATTGTGGATTGAACTTTCACAGTATCATGTTAGATCCGCTCGACATCCATTGCTTTCCTCCTCTCTAAGGTTCTCATAGTCATCATTGTCACCGACGTCCCACTGGGTGTGAGTTTTCCTTGCCCTTATGTGGGCCTACCGAGGATGTCGTAGTGGTTTGTGCAGCCCTTTGAGACACTAGTGATTTAGGGCTATATAAGTAAACATTGATTGATTGATTGATTGATTGAAATAAAACCAATACAAAAATTAAGTGTAAAACTAATTTATATGTATTTATTTTTTGTTTTTATTCAGTCATTGGTGGAGCATAATATATATATATATATACTTTTTTTAAATTTAATTTATTTATTTATTTATTTATTTTTTACAATTGTTTTTAACATGGCTGTGCAGCACTTTGGAAACGTTATTGTTTAAATGTGCTATATAAATAAAGTGGATTGGATTGGATAAAACAAATAGAAAAAAAGAAAATAACAATAGAAATAAAATAAAATAATTAAAATAAATTAAAAAAAACTGAGAATCACACAACTCACGTAGTGTTAAGTCTCATCTTAAAACTCATTTGTATACTCTAGCCCAGTGGTCCTCAACCACTGAGCCACGGCTCAATTGGTACCGGGCCGCAGAAAAATTCTCTATAATTAAAAAAAAAAATGTATTTTATTTATTTTGTTTTATTAAATCAACATAAACACAAGATACACTTACAATTAGTGCACCAACCCAAAAAAACCTCCCTTTTTGATGAGAAAAAAAATTAAATAAAATCCCACCCCACATTTAAACATAAATTATATATTAAGAACAATATTCAAATATCCTTAGCTCCAGCAATGACTGAATAATAAATAAAACCAATAAAAAAATGTTAATAAAAAGATATGATTAAAAACGATTTTAAAGAGTAAAACCAACAATAAATAGAAATTTAAAAAAAATCAGAGGACCACACAACTCACATAGTGTTAAGTCTCATCTTAAAACCACCGAGCCGCGGCTCAATTGGTACTGAGCCGCAAAACAATTTTTTATCAATTATATATTTTTTTATTTTTTTTATTAAATCAACATAAACACAAGATACACTTACAATTAGTGCACCAACCCAAAAAACCTCCCTTTTTAATCAGAAAAAAATAAAATAAACCCCCCCCCCACATTTAAACAACATAAATGTTTCCAAAGTGCTGCACAACAATATTAAAAACAATATTCAAATATTCTTAGCTCCACCAATGACTGAATAATAAAGAAAACCAATAAAAACAATTAAATAAAAAGATATGATCAAAAATTATTTTAAAGACTAAAACCGACAATAAATAGAAATAAAAAAACAAAAAAAAAACACAGGACCACACTACACACAGAGTGTTAAGTCTCATCTTAAAACTCATTTGTATACTCTAGCCCAGTGGTCCCCAACCACCGGGCCGCGGCTCGAGTGGTACTGGGCCGCAAAACAATTTTTTATAAATTTTATTTTATTTATTAAATCAACATAAAAAACACAAGATACACTTACAATTAGTGCACCAACCCAAAAAATCTCCTTTTCATCAGAAAAAAATTAAATAAAATAAAATTCCCACCCCCCCACATTTATTATATATATATATTTTTTTTATTATTAAATCAACATAAAAAACAAAAGATACACTCACAATTAGTGCACCAACCAAAAAAGAACTCCCTTTTTGATGAGAAAAAAATTAAACAACCCCCCCCCCCACATTTAAATATACATTTTTCAAAAGTGCTGCACAACAATATTAAAAACAATATTCAAATATCCTTAGCCCCACCAATGACTGAATAATAAATAAAACCAATATAAAAATGTAAAATAAAAAGATATGATTAAAAACGCTTTTAAAGAGTAAAACCAACAATAAATAGAAATAAAAAAACAAAAATAAAAAATGTAAAAAAAACAAAAAAAAACACTGAGGACCACACTACACACATAGTGTTAAGTCTCATCTTAAAACTCATTTGTATACTCTAGCCCAGTGGTCCCCAACCACCGGGCCGCGGCTCGATTGGTACTGGGCCGCAAAATAATTTATAAAAATTGTATTTTATTTATTAAATCAACATAAAAAAAACCCACAAGATACACTCACAATTAGTGCACCAACCCCAAAAAACCCTCCCTTTTTCATGAGAAAAAAATAAAATTAAATCCCCCCCCCCCACATTTAAACAACATAAATGTTTACAAAGTGCTGCACATACATGTTTACAAAGTGTTGCACAACGATATTGAAAACAATATTCAAATATCCTTAGCTCCACCAATGACTGAATAATAAATAAAACCAATATGAAAATGTAA
Source organism: Nerophis ophidion (assembly GCF_033978795.1). Lineage (NCBI taxonomy): Eukaryota > Metazoa > Chordata > Actinopteri > Syngnathiformes > Syngnathidae > Nerophis > Nerophis ophidion. The sequence continues at coordinate 41,363,110 of NC_084629.1, read as the reverse complement.
AATAAAAATATATGATTAAAAACGATTTTAAAAAGTAAAACCAACAATAAATAGAAATAAAAAAACAAAAATAAAAAATGTAAAAACAACAACAACAAGAAACACTGAGGACCACACTACACACATAGTGTTAAGTCTCATCTTATTACTCATTTGTACACTCTAGCCCAGTGGTCCCCAACCACCGGGCCGCGGCTATATTGGTCTTGGGCCGCAAAATAATTTTTTATAAATTGTATTTTTTTTTTTTAATCAAATCAACATAAAAAACAAAAGATACACTTACAATAAGTGCACCAACCCCAAAAAACTCCCTTTTTCATCAGAAAAAAAAAAAAAAAAAAATCCCCCCCCCACATTTAAACAACACAAATGTTTCCAAAGTGCTGCGCAACAATATTAAAAACAATATTCAAATATCCTTAGCTCCGCCAATGACTGAATAATAAATACAACCAATATAAAAATGACAAATAAATGAATCGGATTGAAAACATTTTTAAAGGGTAAAACCAATTAAAACAATAAATAGAAATAATAATAAAAAAAACACAGGACCACACAACTCATGTAGTTTTAAGTCCCATTTTAAAACTAATTTGCATAATCTAGCCCAGTGGTTCTTAACCTTGTTGGAGGTACAGAACCCCAGCAGTTTCACATGCACACACCCAACCCTTCTTTAGTGAACTATAAAATGTTTTTATTCGTTATCAAATTCAAGATAAAGTTAAATGTTTTTTCTACTGGTGCACAAAATGAAGCGTGCATGAACATCACCTTGTTCAAAGAACAAAACCAACAGTGCATAAACTCACATTACACTCTTGCAAATCAGATGGAAAATTAGTTAGTTAAAATTTGACTTTTTATTGGCATTCAAATTCAAACTTGACAGTACAGATAAGAACATTTTGTTGCATTAGCTCGTTGTAGCGCAGGATAAAAGAGCAATAAGGTGCAGATATAAATAAATAGATTTCTGTACGGATAAATATATTGCACTTTTGCATATGCATCCACGTTTATGGATGTATGTTATATTGTCTTTATATTCCAGCGAGTTAGTGCATTTTGGGGGGGAATTGAGGGGATTATTATGATGCGTTCAAGAGTCTTATGGCCTGTGGGAAGAAGCTGCTACAGAACCTGGAGGTTCTGCTACGGAGGCTGCAGAACCTCTTTCTAGAGTCCAGCATTGAAAACAGTCCTTGGTGGGGGTGGGAGGAGTCTCTGCAGATTTTCTGAGCCCTGGTCAGGCAGCGGCTTTTTGCAATTTCCCGGATAGGAGGAAGGGGAGTCCTGATTATTTTTTCTACCGTCCTGACTACTCTCTGGAGAGACTTCCAGTCTGAGGCACTGCAGGCTCCAGTCCGGACATATGCGGTCCTCTTCATAGTCACTGTCACAGACGTCCCACTGGGGTGAGTTTTTCCTTGCCCTTATGTGGGCTCTGTACCAGGGATGTTGTTGTGGCTTGTGCAGCCCTTTGAGACAGTTGTGATTTAGGGCTATGTAAATAAACATTGATTGATTGATTAAAAGCTAAAGAAAAAAAGTGGGACTTAAGACGAGACTTAAAACACTCTACTGTTGCGTTCTGGACTAACTGCAACCAGGAGTTTAAGATGTAAAGGGTAGCTGCCATTATGATGTACAACCATCTTTTCTAATCACCCGAAGTCTTCAAGTATACTAAGTAAGGAAGTCCGATAATATCGGACTGCTGATATCATCGGCCAATGAATGCTTTAGAATGTAATATCGGCATTGGTTTCAAAAAGTAAAATGTGTATGACTTTTTAAAACGCCGCTGTGTACATGGACGTAGGGAGAAGTACAGAGCACCAATAAACCTTAAAGGCACTGCCTTTGCGTGCCGGCCCAATCACATAATGTCTATGGCTTTTCACACACACAAGTGAATGCTACGCATACTTGGTCAACAGCCATACAGGTCACACTGAGGGTGGGCGTATAAACAACTTTAACACTGTTACAAATATGCGCCACACTGTGAACCCACACCAAACAAGAATGACAAACACATTTCGGTGGAACATCCGCACCGTAACACAACATAACCTTCTACCATCCTAGTCACGTCCGTTGTGTCCTTGGGCAAGACACTTCACCCTTGTTCCTGATGGGTCCTGGTGAGCGCCTTGCATGGCAGCTCCCACAGTCAGTGTGTGAATGTGCGAAAGTGGAAATATTGCCAAAGCGCTTTGGGCTCCTCAAAAAGGGGTAGAAAAGCGCTATACAAGTACAACCCATTTACCATTTATAAACACAACACAACAAATACCCAGAACCCTAAATCATCACACAAAGACACATCTGTCATCATCTGTAAAAACAACCATGATTTTAACACACACACCTCACAATTTACAACAAAAATGCTGTCGTGGATAAATAGAAATCACATTAAGTTGATCTGCCAAACATGTGGCCACCTTAGTGACCGTGTGAGCAGCTTTTAATGTTATTTTCAACTCTGTCCTATGCCTCTATTTCTTTGTGGTGTACAGCCCTTTGTTCTTTAACGGTGCTTGTTTTTGAAGGGCTTTAGAAAAAGTAAATCAATTATAAAGTTGGTATGGTATGAAGAGAAGAAAGAATTATATTTATATAGCGCTTTTCTCTAGTGACTCAAAGCGCTTTACATAGTGAAACCCAATATCTAAATTACATTTAAACCAGTTTGGGTGGCACTGGGAGCAGGTGGGTAAAGTGTCTTGCCCAAGGACACAACGGCAGTGACTAGGATGGCGGAAGCGGGAATCGAACCTGCAACCCTCAAGTTGCTGACACGGCCGCTCTACCAACCGAGCTATACCGCCCAGTTACATTACCGTATGGTAAAATAATGTTTTTATTTTTTAACCAGGCGGTATAGTTCGGTTGATGGAGTCGCAACTTGAGGGTTCCATGTTTGATCCCCACTTCCTTGGCTTGCTTAAGGTTTAATTGAAATAGGGACGGATACAAAAAACAGACATCTGAAACAGTTATCCAGTGTATGCATCATAGTGTTTGTAGCCAAAGATAATTTACAACACTTGTCCCCAACAACAACAACAAAGATCCAACATCATTAAAATAGGAAAATAAAAATAAGGCAAAAATGAGTCGATAATAATGATAATAAATATAATACAAAGTGCACACCAGATAAAAGCCAATAATAAGAAGAATAAGAACACAAAGTGCAAACTAGATTAAAAAAAAACAATTCGTAAAAATTAGTAAAAACTAAACATGGGAACTCGATTGCTGCTCAACTAGCCATAATTTTGTTTGTTTTTTGAAAGTTCCAAGTGCAGATATACTTTCCAAAGTGTCAGGTAAAGAGTTCCGTAGTTGTGGTCTGTTTTTTTGAAAAGGACCACAATATTAACTTGCACTTACAGATGTAGCGACAAACTGTATTTAGTGACAGTGGTTTTCCGAAGTGTTCCTGAGCTCATGTGGTGATATCCTTTAGAGATTGATGTTTTTTTTGATACAGATTTCCGGCCATGCCGCTTACGTGGAGTGATTTCTCCAGATTCTCTGAACCTTTTGATGATATTATGGAGCGTAGACGTTGAAATCCCTAACTTTCTTGCAATTGCACTTTGAGAAAGGTTGTTCTTAAACTGTTTGACTATTTGCTCACGCAGTTGTGGACAAAGGGGTGTACCTCACCCCATCCTTTCTTGTGAAAGACTGAGCATTTTTTTGGGAAGCTGGTTTTATAGCCAATCATGGCACCCACCTGTTCCCAATTAGCCTGCACACCTGTAGGATGTTCCAAATAAGTGTTTGATGAGCATTCCTCAACTTTATCAGTATTTATTGCCACCTTTCCCAACTTATTTGTCAGGTGTTGCTGGCATGAAATTCTAAAGATAATGATTTGCAACAAAAAAAAAAATGTTTAAAGGGGAACATTATCAGCAGACCTATGTAAGCGTCAATATATACCTTGATGGTGCAGAAAAAAGACCATCTATTTTTTTAACCGATTTCCGAACTCTAAATGGATGAATTTTGGCGAATTAAACGCCTTTCTGTTTATCGCGCTGGAGGCGATGACGTCAGAATGTGACGTCACCGAGGTAACACACCCGCCATTTTCATTTTCAACACATTACAAACACCGAGTCTCAGCTCTGTTATTTCCGTTTTTTTGACTATTTTTTGGAACCTTGGAGACATCATGCCTCGTGGGTGTGTTGTCGGAGGTGTAACAACACTAACAGGGAGGGATTCAAGTTGCACCACTGGCCCCAAGATGCCAAAGTGTCTGCCGCCAGACCCCCATTGAATGTGCCAGAGTGTCTCCACATTTGACCGGCGATGCTAAGACAGACATGGCACAGAGATGTATGGATAACCTGCAGATGCATTTGCAACGATAGTCAACGAAATCACAAAGGTGAGTTTTGTTGATTTTGACTGCCAGCTAATCGATGCTAACATGCTATGCTAATCGATGCTAACATGCTATTTACCGGCGGTGCTAAAGCAGACATGGCACAGAGATGTATGGATAACCTGCAGATGCATTTGCAACGATAGTCAACAAAATCACAAAGGTGAGTTTTGTTGATGTTGACTGCCAGCTAATCGATGCTAACATGCTACGCTAATCGATGCTAACATGCTATTTACCGTCGGTGCTAAAGCAGACATGGCACAGAGATGTATGGATAACCTATAGATGCATTTGCAACTATATTACGTTTCCTTCCACCCACATTTAATGCGAAACAAACACTTACCAATCGACGGATTTAAGTTGCTCCAGTGTCAAAAGATGCGAAAGTCCTGATCGTTTGGTCCGCACATTTTACCGGCGATGCTAACGCAGCTATTCGGCCATGCTATGGCTATGAATAGCGTCAATAGCTTCAGTTTCTTCTTCAATATTTTCATACTCCAACCATCTGTTTCAATACATGCGTAATCTGTTGAATCGCTTAAATCCGAGTTTGAATCCGAGCTAATGTCACTATATCTTGCTGTGCTATTCCCATTGTTTGTTTACATTGGCAGCACTGTATGACGTCACAGGGAAATGGCCAGTGTCTTCGCAGAGAGCCAAAATAAGGCACTTCGAAACTTTATTTAGGGATATTCCGAGACCGGTAAAATTTTGAAAAAAACTTCAAAAAATACAACAAGCCACTGGGAACTGATTTTTACTGTTTTTAACCCTTTTGAAATTGTGATAATGTTCCCCTTTATGAGTTTGAACATCAAAAATGTTGTCTTTGTAGCATATTCAACTGAATATGGGTTGAAAAGGATTTGCAAATCATTGTATTCTGTTTATATTTACATCTAACACAATTTCCCAACTCATATGTAACATCACGCTAAATAAAAGCAACCGGACCATAAACGCAATGTAAATTCAGTGTTGTGGTAAACATTGCACAGTATTGTTCGGGTGAACGGATTCAAAATCTTCCCTTCAGTTGTGCGTTGGAAGACCAAGCGTGGACGTGCATTTGCAGGCGTGCAGGGCGACTTAAAAGATGCAAATACGTGAGCGTCGGCAGCTGAGCGAGGCCCACACAGCCGGCCGGGCAGACAATCACCCGGCGTCTTAAAAGCCTTCCGCGGCCTTTGATAAGCACCATTCTTCCCTCGGCCATCTAAAGAGGTCTTCCATAGATTGGACTTGCCTCGCACGACCTTTGACGAGTAATGTAGATCATTTTTATTCATTGCCAAAAATTGTCAGCAATTACGTGCGCAAAGCGGCCACCTGCCTGGGCTGAATGGCTCCTGTTAGCGGGGCGACAGGGTGTGCAAGTGGCGGGGGCTGGCAAGCAGGTGAAATAGCCCCTCTCGTTAGTGTAATGAGTGGTCCCGGCCCGGGAGTGGCGGGGGCTGGAAATAGGGCAGAATGCTCTGCGTGAAATGCCACATCCCTCTTTTTTTAAATGCACGGGGGGACATTTACAGTCAAATCACAGCTCAAGGCGCCCGTGCAGACTTAGCTTCTTAACAACGTCGCTGCCTTCTCACACCTTTTTAGCGACCCGACATTGCACGCTTTTTACACCCTTAGTTGCTTTTTCCAAACCTCTAAAATTGGGACAATATATATATATATATTTTTTTTTTAAAAACCCTGTTTCCATATGAGTTGGGAAATTGTGTTAGATGTAAATATAAACAGAATACAATGATTTGCAAATCCTTTTCAACCCATATTCAGTTGAATATGCTACAAAGACAACATATTTGATGTTCAAACTTTTTTTTTCTGCAAATAATAATTAACTTCAAATTTCATGGCTGCAACACATGCCAAAGTAGTTGGGAAAGGGCATGTTCACCACTGTGTTACATCACCTTTTCTTTGAACAACACTCAATAAACGTTTGGGAACTGAGGAAACTAATTGTTGAAGCTTAGAAAGTGGAATTCTTTCCCATTCTTGTTTTATGTAGAGCTTCAGTCGTCCGGGGTCTCCGCTGTCGTATTTTACGCTTCATAATCCGCCACACATTTTCAATGGGAGACAGGTCTGGACTGCAGGCGGGCCAGGAAAGTACCCACGCTCTTTTTTTTACGAAGCCACGCTGTTGTAACACGTGCTGAATGTGGCTTGGCATTGTCTTGCTGAAATAAGCAGGGGCGTCCATGAAAAAAACGGCGCTTCGATGGCAGCATATGTTGTTCCAAAACCTGTATGTACCTTTCAGCATTAATGGTGCCTTCACAGATGTGTAAGTTACCCATGCCTTGGGCACTAATGCACCCCCATACCATCACACATGCTGGCTTTTCAACTTTGCGTCGATAACAGTCTGGATGGTTCGCTTCCCCTTTGGTCCAGATGACACAATGTCGAATATTTCCAAAAACAATTTGAAATGTGGACTCGTCAGACCACAGAACACTTTTCCACTTTACATCAATCCATCTTAGATGATCTCGGGCCCAGAGAAGCCGGCGGCGTTTCTGGATGTTGTTGATAAATGGCTTTCGCTTTGCACAGTAAAGCTTTAACTTGCACTTACAGATGTAGCGACCAATTGTATTTAGTGACAGTGGTTTTCTGAAGTGTTCCTGAGGCCATGTGGTGATATCCTTTAGAGATTGATGTCGGTTTTTGATACAGTGCCGTCTGAGGGATCGGAAGGTCACGGTCATTCATTAAGTGGAGTGATTTCTCCAGATTCTCTGAAACTTTTGATGATATTATGGAGCGTAAATGTTGAAATCCTTAAATGTCTTGCAATTGCACTTTGAGAAAGGTTGTTCTTAAACTGCTTGACTATTTGCTCACGCAGTTGTGGACAAAGAGGTGTACCTCGCCCCATCCTTTCTTGTGAAAGACTGAGCATTTTTGGGAAGCTGCTTTTATACCCAATCATGGCACCCACCTGTTCCCAATTAGCCTGCACACCTGTGGGATGTTCCAAATAAGTGTTTGATGATCATTCCTCAACTTTATCAGTATTTATTGCCACTTTTCCCAACTTCTTTGTCACGTGTTGCTGGCATCAAATTCTAAAGTTAATGATTATTTGCAACAACAAAAAAAAAGTTTATGAGTTTGAACATCAAATATGTTGTCTTTGTAGCATATTCAACAGAATATGGCTTGAAAAGGATTTGCAAATCATTGTATTCTGTTTATATTTACATCTAACACAATTTCCCAACTCATATGGAAACAGGGTTTGTACACAATTTATTTGGACTCTTCATGCTTCTTTATCCTAACAGCGGATGACTACCTGAAAGAGGAAATACGTAGTAATTGCCATGTCTTTGTGATCATGTTCTGTTTTGTTATGTTTTGTTTTGTTTTGTTTTGTTTTGGAATCCATTAGCTCCCGTTTTTGCGGACCCTGGTTTGTTTTAGTTTCCATGCCTACCAATCACCACCTGTCCTCATGTCTCACACACTATTTAAGCCTGTAGTTGCCAGGCAGTCAGCATCTATACACCCTTGTAATCGATGCTGATGAATCATGCTGCTATTTTCATACTCTTTTCTCAGTCCAAGTAAGTTTTCTTAATTCACACCAGTTACAAGTTTTGTTTTATGACCATATTTTTGCCTTAGTGCAAGTTTTGGTTGTCATAGCCAAGTTTTTGTACTTCCTCTGTGAGCGCCTTTGTTTTTTGTAATATTTTTGAGTTAAGATTAACGATGTCATTACCTTCACGCCATGTCCGTTCAAATTGCTTTGCACCTCGGGTAAACAAACCCCACCATAGTCCACGCCTTGACAGTAATACAGGTCAGTGCAAAGATGACTTGTGAGCTCACTAACAAATCTACCTTCAAAAATAAACCCTGATAGAACACAAGATAAAACTGTTAGCAGATTTTGAGCCACTTAATTTTTTTAATGACTTTCTGATAATTACAGGACTTTTGTGTAAAGATGTCCGATAATATGTGATTGCCAATATTCTCGGACTTTAAAATGTAACATCGGAAATGATCGGTATCGGTTTCAAAAAGTAAAATGTATGACTTTTTAAAACGCTGCTGTACGGAGTGGTACCCGGACGTAGGGAGAAGTACAGAGCAGTGATTTTCCCCGGACACTCCCGAATTTCAGTGCCCCTCCCGAAAATCTCCCGGGGCAACCATTCTCCCGATTTCCACCCAGATAACATCATTGGGGGCGTGCCTTAAAAAGGCACCACCTTCGCGTGCCGGTCCAGTCACATAATATCTACGGCTTTTCAAACACACAAGTGAATGCAAGACATACTTGGTCAACAGCCGTACAGGTCACACTGAGGGTCGCCGTATAAACAACTTTAACACGGTTACAAATATGTGCCACACTGTGAACCCACATCAAACAAGAATGACAAACATCTCGGGAGAACATCCGCACCGTAACACAACATAAACACAACATACAGGTCACACTGAGGGTGGCCGTATAAACAACTTGAACACTGTTACAAATATGCACCACACTGTGAACCCACACCAAACAAGAATGACAAACATCTCGGGAGAAAATCCGCACCGTAACACAACATAAACACAACATACAGGTCACACTGAGGGTGGCCCTATAAACAACTTGAACACTGTTACAAATATGCGCCACACTGTGAACCCACACCAAACAAGAATGACAAACACATTTCGGGAGAACATCCGCACCGTAACACAACATAAACACAACATACAGGTCACACTGAGGGTGGCCGTATAAACAACTTGAACACTGTTACAAATATGCGCCACACTGTAATCCCACACTAAACAAGAATGACAAGCACGTTTCGGGAGAACATCCGCACCGTAACACAACATACAGGACACACTGAGGGTGGCCGTATAAACAACTTGAACACTGTTACAAATATGCGCCACACTGTAATCCCACACCAAACAAGAATGACAAACACATTTCGGGAGAACATTCGCACCGTAACACAACATAAACGCAACAGAACAAAAATACCCAGAACCCCTTGCAGCACTAACTCTTCCAAGACGCTACAATATACACCCCCAGCTGATGATCTATGCTCTTTCTCGATCCAAGTAAGTTTTTTGTTATTCATGCCACTGAGCAAGTTTTTGTTTTATGACCATAGTTTTGCCTTACTGCAAGTTTGGTTTTCATAGCCAAGTTTTGTTCCTCCTCTGAGAGCGCTTTTTGTTCATACCCTTTGTTTTATTTGTAGGCTTTGATTTAAAATTAAAAGATGTCCTTACCTTCACGCCATGTCCGTTCCAATCGCTTTGCACCACGGGAAATCAAACCACACCATAGTCCAAGTCATTACAAGTTTAGTTTTGCTTTCGGTTTGCATAGCCATTGCCTTTCCCTTTCGTTAATTTTTGGTGAATACCATTTTACCTGCACCCTGCCTACCGCTGCGGTCTGCATATTAGGATCACAACAAACCATCCTGGTCTCACCCGACACATTCCGACTTTTACAAAGCAATGAACTACTGCTGCCACCTACTGGCATGGAGTATTACGTGGTTACCCTGCTGAGTTTTACACAGCACAAGACACTAAGCAACGACACATTATTGGCAGATTGTAATCATTGATATGCAGAAAAACATATTTTTGGGTGAAGTTGCATAATTTTCCACAGCACACCAGACAATATCTCACCGCAGCAACGTGGTTGAAAAACACTATTAGATGCCACGGCCCCCTTTGTGACCCCGTGCTGTTAAGATAACGACTAGTAAAGACGAGACACGACTGCACCAAATATCTCGTCGTTAAGGTGACAAAGTCCGCGCCTTGTAATTTTGTGGAGGTGGGTTGGCTAACAGTCTTATGCAGGTCTGGAAGGGCTGCCTCGGTCATTTATTTACGACCAACCCCACATTCCTCACCACTGACAGCCATTAATCATCCAATACTACGCATTCCATTAGTTTTGTCACACCGCGGTGAGGAGTGTCTTGTCTTGGTGTTTTCTGGCTTAGGATTTGCATGTTTTAGTTTGAAAAGTAACTCTTCTTCTCTCGTTTCAGGTCACTTGCCCTTCCTTTTGTGTCATCAGTCTGACGTCATCCCTGTTCCCTGATTGTTTCCACCTGTTCCCCATTACCCTCATGTGTCTTATAAGCCCACTCCTCCCTTTGTTCTGTGCCAGATTGTTTCGTTTATTCGAGCTCTCTAGCGTCCATGTCCATGCCTTACCTTGCCTCGTGCTTATGTTCCTTGATCCCTTCGTTACTATTTTTGAGTTTTTCTTTCTTCCTCCTCAGTAGAGTGATGTTCTTGTTATTTAGTTTATTCAGCTGAAGTGGTGAGTTATCAGTTATTTTTCATTCTTTCCTCAAATTTCTGAATGACAATTTTTTGTTAAAATTGTATTAGTTTAGACCAGGGGTCACCAACGTGGTGCCCGTAAGGACCAGATGAGTCGCCCGCTGGCCTGTTCTAAAAACAGCACAAATAGCAGCACTTACCAGTGAGCTGCCTCGATTTTCTGACGTCATCCCTGTTCCCTGATTGTTTCCACCTGTTCCCCATTACCCTCATGTGTCTTATAAGCCCACTCCTCCCTTTGTTCTGTGCCAGATTGTTTCGTTTATTCGAGCTCTCTAGCGTCCATGTCCATGCCTTACCTTGCCTCGTGCTTATGTTCCTTGATCCCTTCGTTACTATTTTTTAGTTTTCCTTTCTTCCTCCTCAGTAGTGATTTTATTTTTATTTAGTTTAATTCAGCTGAAGTGGTGAGTTATCAGTTATTTTTCATTCTTTCCTCAAATTTCTGAATGACAATTTTTTGTTAAAATTGTATTAGTTTAGACCAGGGGTCACCAACGTGGTGCCCGTAAGGACCAGATGAGTCGCCCGCTGGCCTGTTCTAAAAATAGCTCAAATAGCAGCACTTACCAGTAAGCTGCCTCCATTTTTATAATTGTATTTTTTTACTAGCAAGCTGGTCTCGCTTTGCTCTACATTTTAATTCTAAGAGAGACAAAACTCAAATAGAATTTGAAAATCCAAGAAAATATTTTAAAGACTTGGACTTCACTTGTTTAAATAAATTCATTTTTTTTTTTAGTTTGCTTCTTATAACTTTCAGAAAGACAATTTTAGAGAAAAAAAATCAACCTGGAAAATTATTTTAGGATTTTTAAACACATATACCTTTTTACCTTTTAAATTCCTTCCTCTTATTTCCTGACAATTTAGATCAATATTCAAGTAAATGTATTTTTTTATTGTAAAAAAATAAATACATTTTAATTTAATTCTTCATTTTAGCTTCTGATTTTTCAACTAAGAATGTTTGTGAAGTATTTCCTCAAATTTAGGATTAAAATTCAAAATAAAATATTCTGGCAAATCTAGAAAATCTGTAGAATCAAATTTAAATCTTATTTCAAAGTCTTTTGAATTTCTTTTAAATTTTTTGTTCTGGAAAATCTAGAAGAAATAACGATTTGTCTGTGTTAGAAATATAGCTTGGTCCAATTTGTTATATATTCTAACAAATTACAGATTGGGTTTTAACCTATTTAAAACATGTCATCAAAATTCTAAATTTAATCTTAATCAGGAAAAATTACTAGTGATGTTCCATAAATTACATTTTAAAACATTTTTCAAAAAGAAAATAATTAGTTAGGTTTTCTCTTTTTTTTTTTTGGTTGAATTTTGAATTTTTAAAGAGTCAAAGTTGAAGATAAACTATGTTTTAAAATTGTATTTTCATTTTTTTCGTGTTTTCTCCTTTTTTAAACCGTTCAATTAAGTTTTTTTTTCATCATTCATTCCCTACAAAAAACCTTCCGTAAAAGGAAAAAAAATGTACGACGGAATGACAGACAGAAATACCCATTTTTTTATATATATATAGATTTATCTATTAAAGGTAAATTGAGAAAATTGGCTACTTCTGGCAATTTATTTAAGTGTGTATCAAACTGGTAGCCCTTGGCATGAATCAGTACCCAAGAAGTAGCTCTTGGTTTCCAAAAGGTTGCTGACCCCTGGATTAGTTAGTGTAGAATGTTTCATAGCTGTTTCTTCCTCTTGTTGGAGCGTTTTTTGTAAATACATTTTATAGCATACACGGCGCCAATTATAGTTCGTCTTTGCTTTTGTGATTTTCGGTTGTTTCTTTTTTTTTGGAACCTTTTTTTGGTTAATATAGATATTGTAATTCCTTGACTTTGGAGGTGAAAGGAAGCTATCAAAATAAAAGCCTGTCAAAGTTCCCTACTCTGCATCTGAGTCCTATCCTTTTTACCAAGCCTGACAGTTTACATCAGGGGTTTCAGACACGCGGCCCGCAAGACGTTATTTTGCGGCCCCCACCTTAATATGAAAGTATAATGTTATGTGTGGCCTGCGAGGTTTTATATGAATGGCACTTGACAGTGTTATTTGGGTCCAGAATGGCTCTTTCAACGTTCTGGGTTGCCTACCTCTGCATAAGTGGAAAAGCGGCAAATGAGTGAAAGCGACAGATACGTTGCCATGGAGACGAGGGTCTTCTCACGTGCCTGGCTGCAGTCACACCGCGACACCTGTCCGTCAGTAATAACAGTCCCTGATAACCTGGACCAAATCAAATCGTTATTTGTTTGTTTTGGGGGTTTTTTCTCATTGCCTCAAATTTCTTAATCCTCATTTTGTTTATTTATATTTTGATTTTATCTTGTGTTGAAAACAAAAATAAAGACATTTAAAAAGATTGTTTTTAAGAAATCCTTTCTTGCGGCCCAGCCTCACCCAGACTCTGCATCCAGTGGCCCCCAGGCAAAATGAGTTTGAGGCCCCTGGTTTACAGCAAATGCTGACATCATGTTGGGATTCTCGGGAAAACTTTTTTCCCCCCTGCTGGAATGAATCCGTCAGGGTTTGTTGTAGAGATGTCTGATAATATCGGCGGTCTGATAAAAGCTTTAAAATGTAATATCGGACAATATCGGTATCGGTTTCAAAAAGTTAAATATATGACTTTTCAAAACGCCGCTATACGGAGTTGTAGACGGACTTAGGGAGAAGTACAGAGTGCCAATAAACCTTAAAAGGCACTGTCTTTGCGTGCCGGTCCAATTACATAATATCTACGGCTTTTCACGCACACAAGTGAATGCAAGCATACTTGGTCAACAGCCATACAGGTCACACTGAGGGTGGCCGTATAAACAACTTTAACCCTGCTGCAAATATGTGCCACACTGTGAACCCACTCAAAACAAGAATGACAAACATTTCGGGAGAACATCCGCACCGTAACACAACAAAAATACAACAGAACAAATACCCAGAACCCTGTGGGATGCAGAAACCGCCCGAGAAATTTTCCATCCAACGTTCATATTGTTACTCAGCCAGCGTCTGTGGGTCTGATGGACCCCTTGCATTTTGTGTTTTTCAATGCCTCACAAACACTTTTATGTTGAAATACTGAACAAATATTGATTGGGATAAAGTAAACATCTGTTCAGTGACAAATCTGACCTGCTCATCATGGGCCCCAAATCCCTCACAACTTCCACCTCACAGTGGACAACTCCATCCTTTCCCCATCCTCGGAGTCAATCCAGACAATAACCTCTCTTTTCAACACCATGTCAACCTCATCACAACAACTGCTTTCCTCCACCTTGAAAATATTGCCGGTCTCCGTCCATCCCTCTCCTTCTCTGCCGCGGAAACCCGGATCCATGCCTTCATCGCCTCTAGAGTTGACTACTGGAACTGCATCCCCTACGGCTCATCTTGCAAAATCCTCAATAAACTCCAATACATTCAAAACTCTTCTCACCCACACCCGTGAGCACATCACCCCAGTCCTTCAGAAACTCCACTGGCTCCCCGTTCCTCACATGATCCACTTTAAATTCCTCCTCCTCGCCCACAAAGTCCTCCCCAACCAGCCCCCCTGCTACCTCGCCAAGCAGCTTCACCGCCATACCTCTCCACACAGCCTACGCTCCTCTGATGCCAACTTCCTCTCCCCACCACTCAGAACCAAGCTCAGGACCTGGGGCGATAGAACCTTCTCCAACGCTGCTCCCAGCCTCTGGAACTCTCTTGCCAAACCCATCCCTGACTGCTCAGACATTCCCACCTTCAGAAGCCTTCTCAAAACACACCTCTTCAGATCTGCTTTAAACCTGTGTTTAGTGTTCCGTGTTTTGTAAAGTCCCGTCTTGTAAATGTCCAATAAAATTATGTATTTTACAATGTACTTCTTTTATATTTCCTGTATTTTATATTATTACTTTGAACTGATTTATATACCGTATTTCCTTGAATTGCCGCCGGGTATATAGTATGCGCCTGACTAGAATTACTGCCGGGTCAAACTCGATTCGCAAAATATTATTTTTATTAGCGCATGTCTAGAATTTCCGCCGGGTCAAACTCGTTCCCCAAATAATTAGCATATGCCTACAATTTCCACCGGGTCGAACTCGTCACGTCACGAGTGACACTTCACCTGTCATCATTTTCAAAATGGAGGAGGCTGATTTCAATCATTTGAAATCGCATAAAGGTAAGAAGATTAAGAGCTATTCAGTAGGATTTAAGGTCCAAGCTATTGAATATGCTAAAAAGAACAGTAAGCAGCTATGTTTTATTTATATACCGTAGCTGCATGTGTCGAATATGAGTCATTAAATGACTCCCGCCTCCTGGTGGTAGAGGGCGCTAGTGATCCTTCTTGCGACTACTCGGCTGCAGAAGAAGTGACAACAAGCAGCGATCGTTTATGTTTTCCTTTCGCTTGCACTTTTAACATGGAGGATTACATATCTAAAATAAAACAGTTTTCATAACTGGACTTTCAATGGAAGCAGGAGGTAATAAAGGAAGATCTCCATCGAGACAGAGAGACTTTTAAAACTGAAGAAAGATAAGGAAGACTTCTATAAACAAGTTATCGAAGCTTTTGATCAGAAGGAGCTGCACATGGACTTCATTTATAAGTAAAGGTGGGACCATAATAACGTTTTTTTTTATTTAATGTTATTTTCATGATAGTATCCTTACATCACACTCAAATTTATAAGCGTAGGCCTAAATTTACCGCATGCCTTTGGTAAACGCTGCAGTGAGAAGAGGTTTTAAATTAGCGCCCCGGCGGCAATTCTAGGAAATACGGTATATATATTTTTATCCTGTAAACAGGGGTAGGGAACCTATGACTCGCGAGCCAGATGTGGATTTTTTTGAAGACTGCATCTGGCTCTCGGATAAATCTTAGCTGACATTGCTTAACACGATAGGTAATGAATAATTCCACTGGTAATCGCAGTGTTAAAAATAACCTTAAAAATATAAAACATGCTTTTTTATGTTCAAGAAGTTGCGTTAATGGTAACGCAACCATTATTGGTTAGTGTGGGGTTAGCCCTCCTGGGGGTTCTTCAGACCACCAAGCACCGACATGAGAGCCTGTCTTAGGGTTACAATACTGTTTTATTTTTCAATAAGTCTCTCAGTTGCTTTCCAGCAATTGTCTTTTTCTCTTTCGTCCTCACTCGCGCTCTGGCTCCAGCCCCAACCTCGTCTCCCCTGGCTGCTACTTATAACAGAGCGACTAGATAAGGCCCAGGTGAGCCATCCACGCACCTGTCGCTGATTTCGAGGCCAGTCCTGGCAACACCCCGCTTCACTGCAGGCCCGCAGGCCACGCCCCCTCCACAGTTGGTTTCAGAATAACAATGTTATTACAAAGAATAAGACACATATTATACTCTAGAAAAGTTTGTCTTACTTAAAAATGCACATGTTTAGTTGTGTTCCGTGTTAAAAAAAATATGATATGGCTCTTACAGAAATACATTTTAAAATATTTGGCTTCTTGGCTCTCTCAGCCAAAAAGGTTCCTGACCCCTGCTGTAAAGCCTCTTTGAGTACTCTGAAAAGCGCCATACCAAATGAAATGTATTATCGTTATTATTACATTTTCAAACCGTGTACATTTTTAAAAGAAAAATTATTAAAATGAGCGAGAAAATCTGACCAAGACCACAAACTGATTTGGGTGGGAGGCTAAACTAAACATCTAAGACAAACTGACCAGTTCAGTTCAAATGGATTGAATGCAGTGAGAAGAAAACGACCTGGACGAACGACAACATCCATAGACAAAAATGTTACTTTTGGTAAGGTCGGGGTGTGATTTCATTTGCAAGCTAAGAATACCTCCAGAAACAAGGTCTAGCAGGCAGACCCCAAAAATGGGTTATGGGTTGAGGAGAGTTTGGTTCAGTCAACAATTGCATCAACAGAGAAATGGACATTGAAACAGTGTAGGTGTGACTTAGTAGGATATGTACAGCCAGCAGAGAACATAGTGAGTTCACATAGCAGAAGAACAAGTATATACATTAGAAGTACATTTCATTATTTACATTAGGTTGTTTACAATCTGGGGAGATGGGATGTGAATGGAGGAGGGTATTAGTAAAGTTTTGAAGTTGCCTGGAGGTGTTGTTTTAGAGCACTTTTGAAGGAATATAGAGATGCACAGAAAGAGAATGAGTTAAGACCTTTGTTAGATCGGAATCTGGGTTTAACGTGGTTTGTGGAGCTCCCCCTGGTGTTGTGGTTATGGCGGTCATTTACGTTAAGGAAGTAGTTTGACATGTACTTGGGTATCAGGGAGGTGTAGCGGATTTTATAGACCAGGCTCAGTGCAAGTTGTTTTACTCTGTCCTCCACCCTGAGCCAGCCCACTTTGGAGAAGTGGGTTGGAGTGAGGTGTGATCTGGGGTGGAGGTCTAAAAGTAACCGGACTAGCTTGTTTTGGGATGTTTGGAGTCTAGATTTGAGGATTTTGGAGGTGCTGGGGTACCAGGAGGTGCAAGCGTAATGGAAAAAGGGTTGAATGAGAGTTCCCGCTAGAAACTTCAAGGTGCTTTTGTTGACCAGAGAGGAGATTCTGTAGAGATATCTCATTCCATTTTCACAGCAAAGTCTTTTACTTTTCTTCGTTTTCCACCAAGACATACAATACTAGTACGCAGCTCATGGAAAAAACATTGTTATTGTCAGTGTAAGTGGGTCAAAACACTTCTATTAGAAAATAACCTCATGGAAATGACTGCTGTCATTTGATTATAAAAGGGGTCGGCAACCCGCATGCAGCTCTTTGATCTCTCTGATGTGGCTCAGCTGCATATTTGCTGACCTCCCTGATTTTTCCGGATTTCAGTGCTTCTCCCCAAAATTTTCCCGGGGATGATATCCTCAGATTTCCTTCCACCCAGACAACAATATTGAGGGCGTGCCGCGATGGCAGTGCCTTTAAACGTACTCTAGTCCATGTCGTCGTGTCCGCTGTTCTATCAATCAATCAATCGTTTACTTATATAGCCCTAAATCACTAGTGTCTCAAAGGGCTGCACAAACCACACTATGCTATCTGCGTGCCGGCAGGTCACAAATAGTGTGCGGACACTGTTAATACACGTAAGTGACTGCAAGGCGTACTTGGTCAACAGCCATACAGGTCACACTGAGGGTTGTGATATAAACAACTTTAACACTCTTACTAATATGCGCCACACTGTGAACCCACACCAAACAAGAATGACAAACATTTCGTGAGAACATCCGCACTGTGGGGCGGCATAGCTCGGTTGGTAGAGCGGCTGTGCCAGCAACTTGAAGCTTGCAGGTTCGATTCCCGCTTCCGTCATCCTAGTCACTGCCGTTGTGTCCTTGGGCAAGACACTTTACCCACCTGCTCCCAGTGCCACCCACACTGGTTTAAATGTAACTTAGCTATTGGGTTTCACTATGTAAAGCGCTATAAGTCACTAGAGAAAAGCGCTATATAAATATAATTCACTTCACTTCACTGTAACACAACAGAACAAATACCCAGAATCCCATGCATTCCTAACTCTTCCGGATTACATTATACACACCCACTACCACCAGCACCACCCCACCACCCCCTCCGTGCGTCGGTTGAGGTGGGCGGGGTTTGGTTTTACTTTTAGCCTTAAACATAACACGTCATGTCTAACGTTACCAGCTCCTGTAGTTGAAAAAAAACTGAATTAAGAATAAGCGGTAAAAAAATGGATGGATGGATAATATGTTAGTGTGTTCTAGATCAGTGGTTCTCAACCTTTTTTCAGTGATTTCCCTGTGAAATTTTTAAGGCATTTATAGTTGAAAAAAAGAGATAAAGAAGTAAAATACAGCACTATGTCATCAGTTTGAGTTATTCAATTGTATAACAGTGCAAAATATTGCTCATTTGTAGTGGTCTTTCTTGAACTATTTGGAAAAAAATATATCAAAATAACCAAAAGTAATTCAATTATAAATACAGATTTCTCCACATAGAAGTAATCATCAACTTAAAGTGCCCTCTTTGGGGATTGTAAAAGAGATCCATCTTGATTCATCAACTTCATTCTAAACATTTCTTCACAAAAAAAGAAATCTTTAACATCAATATTTATGGAACATGTCCACAAAAAGTCTAGCTGTCAACACTGAATATTGCACTGTTGTATTTCTTTTCACAGTTTATAAACCTACATTCATATTTTGTTGAAGTATTATTCAATAAATATATTCATAAAGGATTTTTGAGTTGTTGCTATTTTTAGAATATTTAAAAAAAATCTCACGTACCCCTTGGCATACCTTCAAGTACCCCCAGGGGTACGCTTACCACCATTTGAGAACCACTGGAACATTAAATATCTTGTCTTTGCAGTCTATTCTATTGAACTATTTTCCATTTTTGAATCAGTCTATCTTTGTGAGCTCGGGCCCAGCGAAGGAGACAACGTTTCCGGGTGTTGTTGATGAATGGCTTTCGCTTTGATTATTAGTTTTAACTTGCACTTACAGATGTAGCGACCAACTGTAGTTACTGACGGTGATTTTCTGAAGTGTTCCTGAGCCCATGTGGTGACATCCTTTACACTGGTACTTAATTCTAAACATTTCATCCATCCATCCATCCATTTTCTACCGCTTATTCCCTTTCGGGGTCGCGGGGGGCGCTGGCGCCTATCTCAGCTACAATCGGGCGGAAGGCGGGGTACACCCTGGACATTTCTTCACAAAAAAAAAAAAAATTGAACATCAAAATTTATGGAACATGTCCACAAAAACTAATATTGCATTGTTGCATTACTTTTCACAGTTTATAAACCTACATTGATATTTTGTTGAAGTGTTATTCAATAAATATATTTATAAAGGATTTTTGAATTGTTGCTATTTTTAGAATATTTTTTAAAAATCTCACGTACCCCTTGGCATACCTTCAAGTACCCCCAGGGGTACGCTTACCACCATTTGAGAACCACTGACTTAGGCTGTACATCAAGCAAGAGTGGGAAAGAATTCCACATGAAAAGCTTCAACAATTAGTCTTCTCAGTTCCCAAATGTTTACTGAGTGTTGTTAAAAGAAAAAGCCATGTAACACACTGGTAAAAAATGGCCCTCTGACAACTTTTTTTGCAACTTGTTGCCAAGTTAATGATTATTTGCAAAGAAAAAAACAAGTTTGTCAGTTGGAACATTAAATATCTTGTCTTTGCAGTCTATTCAATTGAACTATTTTCCATTTTTTTAATATGTCTATCTTTGTGAGCTCGGGCCCAGCGAAGGAGACAACGTTTCCGGGTGTTGTTGATAAATGGCTTTTGCTTTGATTATTAGTTTTAACTTGCACTTACAGATGTAGCGACCAACTGTAGTTACTGACGGTGATTTTCTGAAGTGTTCCTGAGCCCATGTGGTGACATCCTTTACACTGGTACTTAATTCTAAACATTTCTTCACAAAAAAAAAAAAATGAACATCAAAATTTATGGAACATGTCCACAAAAACTAATCTTGCATTGTTGCATTACTTTTCACAGTTTATAAACCTACATTGATATTTTGTTGAAGTGTTATTCAATAAATATATTTATAATGGATTTTGGAATTGTTGCTATTTTTAGAATATGTTTTAAAAATCTCACGTACCCCTTGGCATACCTTCAAGTACCCCCAGGGGTACGCTTACCACCATTTGAGAACCACTGACTTAGGCTGTACATCAAGCAAGAGTGGGAAAGAATTCCACATGAAAAGCTTCAACAATTAGTCTTCTCAGTTCCCAAATGTTTACTGAGTGTTGTTAAAAGAAAAAGCCATGTAACACACTGGTAAAAAATGGCCCTCTGACAACTTTTTTTGCAACTTGTTGCCAAGTTAATGATTATTTGCAAAGAAAAAAACAAGTTTCTCAGTTGGAGCATTAAATATCTTGTCTTTGCAGTCTATTCAATTGAACTATTTTCCATTTTTTAATATGTCTATCTTTGTGAGCTCGGGCCCAGCGAAGGAGACAACGTTTCCGGGTGTTGTTGATAAATGGCTTTCGCTTTGATTATTAGTTTTAACTTGCACTTACAGATGTAGCGACCAACTGTAGTTACTGACGGTGATTTTCTGAAGTGTTCCTGAGCCCATGTGGTGACATCCTTTACACTAGTACTTAATTCTAAACATTTCTTCACAAAAAAAAAAAAATTGAACATCAAAATTTATGGAACATGTCCACAAAAACTAATATTGCATTGTTGCATTACTTTCCACAGTTTATAAACCTACATTCATATTTTGTTGAAGTGTTATTCAATAAATATATTCATAAAGGATTTTTGAGATGTTGCTATTTTTAGAATATTTTTAAAAAATCTCACGTACCCCTTGGCATACCTTCAAGTACCCCCAGGGGTACGTGTACCCCCATTTGAGAACCACTGTTTTAAATCATGTGCTTTATGAATAATGCTTATAGCTCTTTTCTGTAGTTCAGGGGTGTCCAAAGTGCGGCCCGCAGGTAATTTTTTAACGGCCCATTTTAAAAATACGAAACATTTTTAAAACGTAAAATGTGATATAAAAGAGCAAACGGGTGAAATGTAACAAGAAAATGTTGCAATGTTTACTCTAATAACACAAAGCTGCAATGCAGGCTGTTTCGTTCTTTAAAAAAATAATAATGAATCAAAATCAATGACATTTTGAATTATTGACCTATTCAAGGCTCCAATTAAGTCATGTTAAAAATTCCACTTTGAGATATTTTTGGGGGAAAATGTAGCATATTTTGTGTTTGCCATTTAAACAACTGAGCTGTTTTTTTAAAAAAGGGCCTAAAATGAACAAACAAAAAACAAACAACAATAAAACTTATAATGGACGGATATATCTGAAGTTGATCTCGAGATTATTGTGTTAAAAATAAACATTTTTTATTATTTATTTTCTAACACTTTAATGAGTAAGACCCTTTTGGATCCCTAATTATTTTAGTATGATTTGTTTTTAAGTGCCATTGCTCAAAAAATAATTAAAATCAATGGTGTTATGAGTTATTGACTTTTTTTTTTTTTTAATGCTCCAATTATATAATCTCAAATATTCCACTTAAAAAATATATTGGATGAAAATATTGCATAGTTTTTGATTTTTCCATAAAAAAACTTGTTTTTTTTGTGACTAAAATAGCATACAACTTAAATCTTTAAAATCCTAATATTGACAGATAGACCTAATGTTGATCCAAAAATTTTAAATGTGAATCATAAAAATACTGAATAATCAATCAATCAAAGTTTATTTATATAGCCCCAAATCACAAATGTCTCAAAGGACTGCACAAATCATTACGACTACAACATCCTCGGAAGAACCCACAAAAGGGCAAGGAAAACTCACACCCAGTGGGCAGGGAGAATTCACATTCAGTGGGACGCCAGTGACAATGCTGACTATGAGAAACCTTGGAGAGGACCTCAGATGTGGGCAACCCCCCCCCCCCCCTCTAGGGGACCGAAAGCAATGGATGTCGAGCGGGTCTAACATGATACTGTGAAAGTTCAATCCATAGTGGCTCCAAGACAGCAGTGAGAGTCCCGTCCACAGGAAACCATCTCAAGCGGATCAGCAGCGTAGAGATGTCCCCAACCGATACACAGGCGAGCGGTCCATCCTGGGTCCCGACGAGCGGTCCATCCTGGGTCTCGACTCTGGACAGCCAGTACTTCATCCATGGTCATCGGACCGGACCCCCTCCACAAGGGAGGGGGGGACATAGGAGAAAGAAAAGAAGCGGCAGATCAACTGGTCTAAAAAGGAGGTCTATTTAAAGGCTAGAGTATACAGATGAGTTTTAAGATGAGACTTAGATGAGACTTAAATGACATGAGACATTTTTTTATTTTTTTGGCCAAATCCTTTTGGGTTCAAGCCTGAGTGGAGGCTGAAATGTATATTTTTTATACATATATTGTATTGTAATGTTGGAATGTTGTCTGTCTATCCGTGTTGGCTCTGCGATGAGGTGGCGACATGTCCAAGGTGTACCCCGCCTTCCGCCCGATTGTAGCTGAGATAGGCGCCAGCGACCCCGAAAGGGAATAAGCGGTAGGAAATGGATGGATGGATTGTATTTTTAAAATAAAAAAAATATCAAAAAGGCCCCCGCTTGCTTTGAATTTTCAGTGTGTGGCCCTCAGTGGAAAAAGTTTGGACACCCCTGCTGTAGTTGATCCAATGCCTTTATGTTACTTTTATATGTGCTATTTTACTTGTGAATAATCAGAATCAATCCACAGCAACCCTGTGATTAACTTATTGCTAAAAAAAAAAAAAAAAAAATGTTTGAAATATGAAGAAAGACGTCTAAGGCTGACATTGGATTCAAACATGCAAGACCTGACTGAAGCTGCTGCAGGATTTCACCTTTACTTCAGATACAAAAAAAAAAAAAAAAGAGGAGCGGTGTGGAAAGACTTTCATTAGCCCAGAGCAATGACCCGGGGTCGTCTACTGAATAAGTAACTCTCTATTAATGATTTCTACAGCAGCAAACCTCTGACCCCTGATCACTTTCAATCTCACAAAGAGAGAAAATGGGCCGAGGGGGCGAAGGAGGGGGGGGGGCTTATTGCGTCCAGATTAAGAAAAACACTTTTTTCTTCTTTTGCCGATGTGTGTGTTCTTGTATTTCTACCCTTCTTGAGACATGAAGGAAAAGTATCTTCCACATGAGGAGGTGTGAACAAGGGATGACAAACGAGGGTGGTCTTAAAAAGGAGGGATTTTTAGAATTGACTGTGAGTGTCGGTTTTAGTAGGGCTCTCCCCCTCTGGCCAACATATGAAATAACAAGTGTGTGTAAAAAACTGAAATGCGCCCCATTTGGCAGTTTTTTTTTTGTTTTTTTTTAAATAAACAAACATGTATATTGAGACATTCTATAATAACTTGAAGTAAATGAAGAATAAAAAACAATTACAAAAAAATGTATAAATAAATTAACTAATATCAGTCTTTTTCTCAGTGTGTCGACTTTTTTTCTTCAAAATCGGGAACAAATTCTTGTATTTTTTCTCTTTCTGTAAAATTGCAATATTTTCTCGCAAAATTATAACTTTTTAATGCAAAATGGTGACATTTGTAGTATAAAATTCAGACTTTTTAATCACAATATTGCCAATTTTTGTGTTGTTCTTGTAAAACAGTGACATTGAGTAAAATGATTACTTTTGTCATAATTTTGCCAAATAAAATTCTAATTATTATAATATTGCCAACATTTTTAAGTTTTCCTATAAAATGGTGACTTTTGTGGAGTAAAAATACGACTATAATGCTGCCAAAATTCAAAGTTTTTCTTGTGAAATTCAACCTAATTTTTCACAACAAGTTTTTTTTTTATATTTGCATAGTATGTAAATATTATTAATATTGTAAATACACATCTTTATATATCTAGACAGGGTGGTCCTAAAGAGGGAGGCATTTTTCTCAGGTCTCAAAAATAAAACAAATACAAGAATGTGTGTGTTTTTGTATTTCTACCCTTCTTGAGACATGAAGGAAAAGTATCTTCCATATGAGGAGGTGTGAACAAGGGATGACAAATGAGGGTGGTCTTAAAAAGGAGGGATTTTTAGAATTGACTGTGAGTGTCGGTTTTAGAAGGGCTCTCCCCCTCTGGCCAACATATGAAATAACAAGTGTGTGTAAAAAACTGAAATGCGCCCCATTTGGCAGTTTTTTTTTTTTTTTTTAAATAAACAAACATGTATATTGAGACATTCTATAATAACTCGAAGTAAATAATGAAGAATAAAAAACAATTACAAAAAAATGTATAAATAAATTAACTAATATCAGTCTTTTTCTCAGTGTGTCGACTTTTTTTCTTCAAAATCGGGAACAAATTCTTGTATTTTTTCTGTTTCTGTAAAATTGCAATATTTTCTCGCAAAATTATAACTTTTTAATGCAAAATGGTGACATTTGTCGTATAAAAATCAGACTTTTTAATCACAATATTGCCAATTTTTTTGTTGTTCTTGTAAAACAGTGACATTGAGTAAAATGATTACTTTTGTCATAATTTTGCCAAATAAAATTCTAATGATTATTATAATATTGCCAACATTTTGAAGTTTTCCTATAAAATGGTGACTTTTGTGGAGTAAAAATACAACTATAATGCTGCCAAGATTCAAAGTTTTTCTTGTGAAATTCAAAGTAATTTTTCACAACAAGGTAGGCACCAGCGCCCCCCGCGACCCCGAAAGGGAATAAGCGGTAGAAATGGATGGATGGATGAAAGTTATTTTTTTAATATTTGCATAGTATGTAAATATTATTAATATTGTAAATACACATCTTTATATATCTAGACAGGGTGGTCCTAAAGAGGGAGGCATTTTTCTCAGGTCTCGAAAAGGAATACAAATACAAGAATGTGTGTGTGTGTGTGTGTTTTTGTGTGTGTGTGTTCTTGTATTTCTACCCTTCTTGAGACATGAAGGAAAAGTATCTTCCACATGAGGAGGTGTGAACAAGGGATGACATAAACGAGGGTGGTCCTAAAAAGGAGGGATTTTTAGAATTGACTGTGTCGGTTTTAGTAGGGCTCTCCCCCTCTGGCCAACATATGAAATAACAAGTGTGTGTAAAAAACTGAAATGCGCCCCATTTGGCAGGTTTTTTTTTTTTTTTAAAATAAACAAACATGTATATTGAGACATTCTATAATAACTTGAAGTAAATAATGAAGATTAAAAAACAATTTAAAAAAAATGTATAAATAAATTAACTAAAATCAGTCTTTTTCTCACAATGTGACGACTTTTTTCTTCAAAAATCTGGAACAAATTCTTGTATTCTTTCTGTTTCTGTAAAATTGCAATATTTTCTCGTAAAATTATTACTTTTTAATGCAAAATGGTGACATTTGTCGTATAAAATTCACACTTTTTAATCACAATATTGGCAATTTCTTTGTTGTTCTTGTAAAACAGTGACATTGAGTAAAATGATTACTTTTGTCATAATTTTGCCTAATAAATTTCTAATGATTATTATAATATTGCCAACATTTTGAAGTTTTCTTATAAAATGGTGACTTTTGTGGAGTAAAAATACGACTATAATGCTGCCAAAATTCAAAGTTTTTCTTGTGAAATTCCAACTAATTTTTCACAACAAGTTTTTTTTTTTTAATATTTGCATTCTATGTAAATATTATTAATATTGTAAATACACATCTTTATATATCTAGACAAGGTGGTCCTAAAGAGATAGGCATTTTTCTCAGGTCTCAAAAAGGAAACAAATACAAGAATGTCTGTGTGTGTGTTCTTGTATTTCTACCATTCTTGAGACATGAAGAAGGAAAAGTATCTTCCATATGAGGAGGTGTGAACAAGTGATGACATAAATCATGGTCGCAAACATCAAAATAAGGGTGGTCCTAAAAAGGAGGGATTTTTCAAATTGATTGTGCGTCGGTTTTAAAAGTGCTCCCCCTCTGGCCAACATATGAAATAACAAGTGTATGTAAGAAACAGAAATGCGCCCCATTTGGCTTTTTTTTTTTTTTTTTAAATAAACAAACATGTATATTGAGACATTCTATAATAACGAAGTAAATAATGAAGATTAAAAAACAATTACAAAAAATTTTATAAATAAATTAACTATAATCAGTCTTTTTCTCACAATGTGTCGACTTTTTTCTTCAAAAATCTGGAACAAATTCTTGTATCTTTCTGTTTCTGTAATATTGCAATATTTTCTCCTAAAATGATTACTTTTTAATGCAAAATGGTGACATTTGTAGTATAAAATTCAGACTTTTTACTCACAATATTGCCAATTTTTTGGTTGTTCTTGTAAAACAGTGACATTGAGTAAAATGATTACTTTTGTCATAATTTTGCCTAATAAAATTCTAATGATTATTATAATATTGCCAACATTTTGAAGTTTTCTTATAAAATGGTGACTTTTGTGGAGTAAAAATACGACTATAATGCTGCCAAAATTCAAAGTTTTTCTTGTGAAATTCCAACTAATTTTTCACAACAAGTTATTTTTTTAATATTTGCATAGTATGTATATATTATTAATATTGTAAATACACATCTTTATATATCTAGACAGGGTGGTCCTAAAGAGGGAGGCATTTTTCTCAGGTCTCAAAAAGGAAACAAATACAAGAATGTGTGTGTATGTGTTCTTGTATTTCTACCCTTCTTGAGACATGAAGAAGGAAAAGTATCTTCCATATGAGGAGGTGTGAACAAGTGATGACATAAATCATGGTCGCAAACACATCAAAATAAGGGTGGTCCTAAAAAGGAGGGATTTTTCAAATTGATTGTGCGTCGGTTTTAAAAGTGCTCCCCCTCTGGCCAACATATGAAATAACAAGTTTGTGTAAAAAACTGAAATGCGCCACATTTGGCAGTTTTTTTTTTTTTTTTTAATAAACAAACATGTATATTGAGACATTCTATAATAACTTAAAGTAAATAATGAAGATTAAAAAACAATTAAAATTTTTTTTATAAATACATTCACTAAAATCAGTCTTTTTCTCACAATGTGACGACTTTTTTCTTCAAAAACCTGGAACAAATTCTTGTATTCTTTCTGTTTCTGTAAAATTGCAATATTTTCTCGTAAAATTATTACTTTTTAATGCAAAATGGTGACATTTGTCCTATAAAATTCACACTTTTTAATCACAATATTGGCAATTTCTTTGTTGTTCTTGTAAAACAGTGACATTGAGTAAAATGATTACTTTTGTCATAATTTTGCCTAATAAAATTCTAATGATTATTATAATATTGCCAACATTTTGAAGTTTTCTTATAAAATGGTGACTTTTGTGGAGTAAAAATACGACTATAATGCTGCCAAAATTCAAAGTTTTTCTTGTGAAATTCCAACTAATTTTTCACAACAAGTTTTTTTTTATATTTGCATAGTATGTATATATTATTAATATTGTAAATACACATCTTTATATATCTAGACAGGGTGGTCCTAAAGAGGGAGGCATTTTTCTCAGGTCTCAAAATAGAAACAAATACAAAAATGTGTGTGTTCTTGTATTTCTACCATTCTTGAGACATGAAGAATGAAAAGTATCTTCCATATGAGGAGGTGTGAACAAGTGATGACATAAATCCTGGTTCCTCACAGAAAGAAGGATTTTTTTTCCTATTGACTGTGTTTTGCTTTTAAAGTGCTCCCCCTCTGGTCAACATATGAAATAACAAGTGTGTGTAAAAATTTGAAGTGTTCCCACTCTGGCCAACATATGAAATAACAAAATTTGGCCAAAATTAATTTAAAAATATATATAAATGTATATAGAAACATACTGTAATAACTTGAAGTAAATAACCAATTACAAAAAAAAAAATCAATATATATATATAAATTAACTAAAAGCAGTCTTTTTCTCACAATGTGTTAACTTTTTTCCTATAAAATTGGGAACAAATTCTCATATTGTTTCTGTAATATTGCAATGTTTTCTCATAAAATGATTACTTTTTAATTGAAAATGTTGACATTTGTCTAATAAAATTATTACTTTTATCACAACAAAAACGTTGTAAAATGTTTAGAGTAAAAATGATGACTTTTGTCATAATTTTGCCAAGTAAAATTCCGATTATTATATTGCCAACATTTTAAAATGTTCTTAAAAAAAGGGAGACTTTTGTTGAGTAAAATTACCAACATTTTAAGCTTTTCTTGTATAATTGCGACTAATGAGCAAAATTCCAACTTTTATCATAATATTGCACAAATGTTCAGTTTTTCTTGTACAATTTTGACTTGCGATGAGTAAAATTACGACTTATTCTAATACCGCCAAAATTCTAAGTTTTTCTTTTGAAATTGTGACCTTTTTCTTGTGAAATTCCAACTCATTTTTCACAATAAACGTTTTTGTAAGTGCATAGTATGTATATATTATTAATGTTGTAAATGTAAATATTTTATATATCTAGAAAGGGTGGTCCTAAAGATGTAGGCAGTTTTTGCAGGTCCCAAGAAGGTAAGATGTACATGAATATGTGTGTGTGTGTGTGTGTGTGTGTGTGTGTGTGTGTGTGTGTGTGTGTGTGTGTGTGTGTGTGTGTGTGTGTGTGTGTAAAATTGCGACTAATATTGAGCAAAATTCCAACTTTTATCATAATATTGCACAAATGTTCTTTTTTTCTTGCGTTGAGTAAAATTACGACTTATTCTAATACCGCCAACATTTTAAGTTTTTCTTTTGAAATTGTGACCTTTTTCTTGTGAAATTCCAACTCATTTTTCACAATAAACGTTTTTGTAAGTGCATAGTATGTATATATTATTAATGTTGTAAATGTAAATATTTTATATATCTAGAAAGGGTGGTCCTAAAGAGGTAGGCAGTTTTTGCAGGTCCCAAGCAGGTAAGATGTACATGAATGTGTGTGTGTGTGTGTGTGTGTGTGTGTGTGTGTGTGTGTGTGTGTGTGTGTGTGTGTGTGTGTGTGTGTGTGTGTGTGTGTGAGTCTGTGTGTGTGTGTGTGTGTGTGTGTGTGTGTGTGTGTGTGTGTGAGAGTCTGTGTGTGTGTGTGTGTGCGTGTAAAATTGCGACTAATTGAGCAAAATTGCAAGTTTTATCATAATATTGCACAAATGTTCAGTTTTTCTTGTACAATTTTGACTTGCGTTGAGTAAAATTACGACTTATTCTAATACCACCAAAATTCTAAGTTTTTCTTTTGAAATTGTGACCTTTTTCTTGTGAAATTCCAACTCATTTTTCACAACAAATGTTTTTGTAAGTGCATAGTATGTATATATTATTAATGTTGTAAATGCAAATATTTTATATATCTAGAAAGGGTGGTCCTAAAGATGGAGGCATTTTTCGCAGGTCCCAAGAAGGTCAGAAATACATGAATGTGTGTGTGTGTGTGTGTGTGTGTGTGTGTGAGTGTGTGTGTGTGTGTGTGTGTGTGTGTGTGTGTGTGTGTGTGAGAGTCTGTGTGTGTGTGTGTGTGCGTGTAAAATTGCGACTAATTGAGCAAAATTGCAAGTTTTATCATAATATTGCACAAATGTTCAGTTTTTCTTGTACAATTTTGACTTGCGTTGAGTAAAATTACGACTTATTCTAATACCACCAAAATTCTAAGTTTTTCTTTTGAAATTGTGACCTTTTTCTTGTGAAATTCCAACTCATTTTTCACAACAAATGTTTTTGTAAGTGCATAGTATGTATATATTATTAATGTTGTAAATGCAAATATTTTATATATCTAGAAAGGGTGGTCCTAAAGATGGAGGCATTTTTCGCAGGTCCCAAGAAGGTCAGAAATACATGAATGTGTGTGTTTAAAATTGCGATTAATATTGAGCAAAATTCCAACTTTTATCATAATATTGCACAAATGTTCTTTTTTTCTTGCGTTGAGTAAAATTACGACTTATTCTAATACTGCCAAAATTCTAAGTTTTTCTTATGAAATTGTGACCTTTTTCTTGTGAAATTCCAACTCATTTTTCACAACAAGTGTTTTTATATTTGCATAGTATGTATATATTATTAATGTTGTAAATGCAAATCTTTTGTATATCTAGAAGGGGTGGTTCTAAAGATGTAGGCATTTTCCTCAGGTCCCTAGAAGGTAAGATGTACATGAATGTGTGTGTGTGTTTGTGTGTGTAAAATTGCGACTAATATTGAGCAAATGTCCAACTTTTATCATAACATTGCACAAATATTCAGTTTTTCTTGTACAATTTTGACTTGCGTTGAGTAAAATTACGACTTATTCTAATACCACCAAAATTCTAAGTTTTTCTTATGAAATTGTGACCTTTTTCTTGTGAAATTCCAACTCATTTTTCACAACAAATGTTTTTGTAAGTGCATAGTATGTATATATTATTAATGTTGTAAATGCAAATATTTCATATATCTAGAAGGGGTGGTCCTAAAGAGGTAGGCAGTTTTTGCAGGTCCCAAGAAGATGTACATGAATGTGTGTGTGTGTGTGTGTGTGTGTGTGTGTGTGTGTGTGTGTGTGTGTGTGTGTGTGTGTGTGTGTGTGTAAAATTGCGACGAATATTGAGCAAAATTCCAACTTTTATCATAACATTGCACAAATGTTCAGTTTTTCTTGTACAATTTTGACTTGCGTTGAGTAAAATTACGACTTATTCCAAT
>NC_084629.1:41234589-41327089 GCF_033978795.1 Nerophis ophidion | reverse complement strand
ATCGAAGCAGGAGGTAATAAAGGAGACAGAGACTTTTAAAACTGAAGATAGATAAGGAAGACTTCTATAAACAAGTTATCGATGCTTTTGATCAGAAGGAGCTGCGCATGGACTTCATTTATAAGTAAAGGTAAGACCATAATAATGTTTGTTTTTTATTAAATGTGCTTTTCATGATGGTATCCTTACATCACACTCAAATTTATAAGCGCAGGCCTAAATTTACCGCATGCCTTTGGTAAGCGCCGGAGTGAGAAGAGGTTTTAAAATAATTAGCGCTTGGTGGCAATTCAAGGAAATACGGTGTCCATCAATAATATCCTGTTTGTCACAATAACAATATCATAAAGTTTCATGAAAAATAACAGCAGCCCACTTTGCAAGTTTTCATGAATCAACTATCCCGTGTCACCATTTCCTTCAACGAGTAAGTGCAAGCCAAGTAAATGACGACGTTAAGCGTGGCTGGTATGTTTGGAACGCGCTCGGTGGCGTCTGTTAACACGGAGCAAAAGCGTTGTTGACAGATGGAACATTGTTTGCAGACAGGTGAGGCCGTGACAGAAAGTGATGTCACAGCAGTGACTTGCTCATTTTACAAACCCCGTTTCCACATGAGTTGGGAAATTGTGTTCGATGTAAATATAAACAGAATACAATGATTTGCAAATCCTTTTCAAGCCATATTCAGTTGAATATGCTACAAAGACAACATATTTGATGTTCAAACTCATAAACTTAATTTTTTTTGTGAAAATAATTAACTTAGAATTTCATGGCTGCAACACGTGCCAAAGTAGTTGGGAAAGGGCATGTTCACCACTGTGTTACATCACCTTTTCTTTTAACAACACTCAATAAACGTTTGGGAACTGAGGAAACTAATTGTTGAAGTTTTGAAAGTGGAATTCTTTCCCATTCTTGTTTTACGTAGAGCTTCAGTCGTTCAACATTCCGGGGTCTCCGCTGTCGTATTTTACGCTTCATAATGCGCCACACATTTTCCATGGGAGACAGGTCTGGACTGCAGGCGGGCCAGGAAAGTACCCACACTCTTTTTTTTATGAAGCCACGCTGTTGTAACACGTGCTGAATGTGACTTGGCATTGTCTTGCTGAAATAAGCAGGGGCGTCCATGAAAAAGACGGCGCTTAGATGGCAGCATGTGTTGTTCCGAAACCTGTATGTACCTTTCAGCATTAATGGTGCCTTCACAGATGTGTAAGTTACCCATGCCTTGGGCACTAATGCACCCCCATACCATCACACATGCTGGCTTTTCAACTTTGCGTCGATACCAGTCCGGATGGTTCGCTTCTCCTTTGGTCCGGATGACACGATGTCGAATATTTCCAAAAACAATTTGAAAAGTGGATTCGTCAGACCACAGAACACTTTTCATCAGTCCATCTTAGATGATCTCAGGCCCAGAGAAGCCGGCGGCGATTCTGGATGTTGTTGATAAATGGCTTTTGCTTTGCATAGCAGAACTTTATCTTGCACTTACAGATGTAGTGACGAACTGTATTTAGTGACAGTGGTTTTCTGAAGTGTTCCTGAGCCCATGTGGTGATATCCTTTATAGATTGATGTTGGTTTTTGAAACAGTGCCGTCTGAGGGATGGAAGGTCACGGTCATTCAATGTTGGTTTCCGGCCATGCCGCTTACGTGGAGTGATTTCTGCAGATTCTCTGAACCTTTTGATGATATTATGGAGCGTAGATGTTGAAATCCCTAACTTTCTTGCAATTGCACTTTGAGAAAGGTTGTTCTTAAACTGTTTGACTATTTGCTCACGCAGTTGTGGACAAGTTGTGAAAGACTGAGCATTTTTTGGGAAGCTGTTTTTATAGCCAATCATGGCACCCACCTGTTCCCAATTAGCCTGCACACCTGTGGGATGTTCCAAATAAGTGTTTGATGAGCATTCCTCAACTTTATCAGTATTTATTGCCACCTTTGCCAAGTTCTTTGTCACGTGTTGCTGGCATCAAGTTTTAAAGTTAATGATTATTTGAACATCAAATATGTTGTCTTTGTAGCATATTCAACTGAATATGGCTTGAAAAGGATTTGCAAATCATTGTATTCTGTTTATATTTACATCTAACACAATTTCCCAACTCATATGGAAATGGGGTTTATAGGAGGGGAAAATAAAAAACCTGACATCCTTCCTAGCGAGCATGCTGGAACACACTCGGAATATTGATGACTCACAGACGTGTAAAAATACATCATCACAAATCATCCACCCCCTGCTAAACCTGTCTTGTACATACTGTGCATGCTTGTGAACAAATCCCTTCAGCCATCCATTATCTACAGCTGATCTTACTCGGGGTCTGGAGCCTTCACCAAAGTGAAATACAGCAAAGGGCAGACTGGACTGTCCATCAGTCAATCACAGTCGACACAAAGACAGTCACATACAGTCCTGGTCAAAAGTTTACATCCACTTGTAAAGGATATCATGTCATGGCTGTTTTGAGTTGCCAATCATTTCTACAACTCTTATTTTTTTTTGTGATGTGATTGGAGCACATACTTGTTGCTCACAAAAAACATTCATGAAGTTTGCTTCTTTTATGAATTTATTTTGGCTCTACTGAAAATGTGAGCAATCAAAAGTACCGTATTTTTCGGACCATAAGTCACAGTTTATTTCATAGTTTGGACGGGGGTGCGACTTATGTGTGAAATTATTAACATTACCGTAAAACAGGGGTCACAAGCTTTTTGAAAGCAAGAGCTACTTCTTGGGTACTGATTAATGCAGAGGGCTACCAGTTTGATACGCACTTAAAATAATTGCCAGAAATAGCCAATTTGCTCAATTTACCTTTAACTCTATTATTAATAATTTTTTATATTTAAACAACAACCGAGCTATATTGGCAGTATAGCTCGGTTGGTAGAGCGGCCGTGCCAACAACTTGAGGGTTGCAGGTTCGATTCCCGCTTCCGCCAATCTAGTCACTGCCATTATGTCCTTGGGCAAGACACTTTACCCACCTGCTCCCAGTGCCACCCACACTGCTTTAAATGGAACTTAGATATTGGGTTTCACTATGTAAAGCGCTTTGAGTCACTAGAGAAAATGCGCTATATAAATATCATTCAATTCAATTCAATATTTATCTTTGTGGAAACACTGATCATCTTACTGATTTATCACAATAAATATATAAAGAAACATAAATATCACCAAAAAAAAGGGTATTTCTGTCTGTCATTCCGTCTCACATTTTTTTTCCTTCTACGGAAGGTTTTTTGTCGAGAATAAATGATGAAAAAAACACTTAATTGAACGATTTTAAAGAGGAAAAAATACGAAAAAAAGAAAATTAAATTTCGAAACAGTTTATCTTCAATTTCGACACTTTGAATTCCATATTCAACCGAAAAAAAGAGGACAAACTAGCTAATTCAAATCATTTTGAAAAAAATAAATAATTTATGGAACATTTGTAATTTTTCCTGATTAAAATTAATTTTAGAATTTTTGCTGACATGTTTTAAATAGGTTAAAATCCAATCTGCACTTTGTTAGAATATAACAAATTGGACCAAGCTATATTTCTAACAAAGACAAATCATTTCTTCTATATTTTCCAGAACACATTTTTTTTAAATAAATTCAAATGACTTTGATACAAAATTTACATTTGATTCTTCAGATTTTCTAGATTTGCCAGAATATTTTTTTTGAATTTTAATCATAAAAAATTTGCAGAAATATTTCACAAATATTCTTCGTCGAAAACAGAAGCTAAAATGAAGAATTAAAATGTATTTATCATCCATCCATCCATTTTCTACCGCTTATTCCCTTTTGGGGTCGCGGGGGGTGCTGGCGCCTATCTCAGCTACAATCGGGCGGAAGGCAGGGTACACCCCGGACAAGTCGCCACCTCATCACAGGGCCAACACAGATAGACAGACAACATTCACACACTAGGGACCATTTAGTGTTGCCAATCAACCTATCCCCAGGTGCATGTCTTTGGAGGTGGGAGGGGCCTATCCCCAGGTGCATGTCTTTGGAGGTGGGAGGGGCCTATCCCCAGGTGCATGTCTTTGGAGGTGGGAGGGGCCTATCCCCAGGTGCATGTCTTTGGAGGTGGGAGGGGCCTATCCCCAGGTGTATGTCTTTGGAGGTGGGAGGGGCCTATCCCCAGGTGCATGTCTTTGGAGGTGGGAGGAAGCCGGAGTACCCGGAGGGAACCCACGCATTCACGGGGAGAACATGCAAACTCCACACAGAAAGATCCTGAGCCTGGAATTGAACCCAGGACTGCAGGACCTTTGTATTGTGAGGCAGACGCACTAACCCCTCTGCCACCATAAATTCTTTACAATAAAACAAATAAATGTACTTGAACATTGATTTAAATTGTCAGGAAAGAAGAGGAAGGAATTTAAAAGGTAAAAAGGTATATGTGTTTAAAAATCCTAAAATCATTTTTAAGGTCCTATTTTTTCTCTAAAATTGTCTTTCTGAAAGTTATAAGAAGCAAAGTAAAAAAATAAATGAATTTATTTAAACAAGTGAAGACCAAGTCTTTAAAATATTTTCTAGGATTTTCAAATTCTATTTGAGTTTTGTTTCTCTTAGAATTAAAAATGTCGAAGCGAAGCGAGACCAGCTTGCTAGTAAATAAATACAATTTAAAAAATAGAGGCAGCTCACTGGTAAGTGCTGCTATTTGAGCTATTTTTAGAACAGGCCAGCGGGCGACTCATCTGGTCCTTACGGGCGACCTGGTGCCCGCGGGGCACTGTGTTGGTGAGCCCTCTGCTATATGCTACTGCCGTAGCTTTTGACAAAGATCATTTCATGGTTGGCGGTAACTTATAAAAACTGAGAAGGGCTGAACAAAAATGGCGTTGAAAATGAGATCATGTAGTGCAGATTACAAGCTGGATGTAGTGAAATATGCAGCAGAAAAGGACAAGAGGAAGCGGCGCATACCTTTGGAGTTGGCAGAGTTGTTTAGAAGCGACGTCGAGGAAGAAGATTTCATGGGATTTATGGATTAGGAGTGAGAGATAGTTTGGTAAAGGTATAGCATGTTCTATATGTTATAGTTATTTGAATGACTCTTACCATAATATGTTAGGTTAACATAGCAGTTGCTTATTTATGCCTCATTTAACCTACACTTATTCAGCCTGTTCTTCACTATTCTTTATTTATTTTAAATTACCTTTCAAATGTCTATTCTTGCTGTTGGATTTTTTCAAATAAATTTCCCCAAAAACGCGACTTATACTCCAGTGCGACGTATATCTTTATTATGCATTTTCAGCCGGTGCGACGTATACTGTTTACCTAGGGAAACCTTGTTACGACTTTTACTTCCTCTAGATCAGGGGTCCCAGACACGCGGACTTTATTTTGCGGCCCCCACCTCAATATGAAACTTTAATGTTAGTCCGGCCCGCAGGTTTTATATGAATGGCGCTTGAGAGCATTGTGTTAGAGTCCAAAATGGCTCTTTCAACGTTCTGGGTTGCCTACCTCTGCATTAGTGGAAAAGCGGCAAAAGAGTGAAAACGACAGAAACGTTGCCATGGAGACGAGGGTTTTCTTACGTGCCTGGCTGCAGTCACACCGCGACACCTGTCCGTCAGTAATAACAGTCCCCGATAACCTGGACCAATTCAAACCTTTATTTATTGTTATTATTATTTAATTTGTATTGACTCACACGATGAACACTACATATATTTCTATATGATGCCGACTAACACTCTTTTGCGTTCGCTATCCCGGTACTTTCCGCCAACCACTGTGTTGCTGTAGGGAGGAAAAGCGGAACGACACACATTGCGGAAATAACATTATTCTCCGTGCGTGGGCTGAATACAAATATATTCCACAACCCCAAACATGTCTTTTTCAAAGCCTGCAGTGAAGAGAAGGGTTGGTGATGAGCAAAGACAATTCCAGGAAAAGTCAGGGGTCCCAGACACGCGGACGTTATTTTGCGGCCCCCACCTCAATATGAAACTTTAATGTTAGTCCGGCCCGCAAGTTTTATATGAATGGCGCTTGAGAGCATTGTGTTAGAGTCAAAAATGGCTCTTTCAACGTTCTGGGTTGCCTACCTCTGCATTAGTGGAAAAGCGGCAAATGAGTGAAAATGACAGAAACGTTGCCCTGGAGACGAGGGTTTTTTTACGTGCCTGGCTGCAGTCACACCGCAACCACCTGTCCGTCAGTAAAAACAGTCCCTGATAACCTGGACCAATTCAAACCTTTACTTGTATTTTTTTTAATTGTTTGATTTGCATCGCCTCACACGATGAACGTTCTGGGTTGCCTACCTCTGCATTAGTGGAAAAACGGCAAATGAGTGAAAACGACAGAAACGTTGCCATGGAGACGAGGGTTTTCTTACGTGCCTGGCTGCAGTCACACCGCAACCACCTGTCCGTCAGTAAAAACAGTCCCTGATAACCTGGACCAATTCAAACCTTTACTTGTATTTTTTTTTAATTGTTTAATTTGCATTGCCTCACACGATGAACGTTCTGGGTTGCCTACCTCTGCATTAGTGGAAAAGCGGCAAAAGAGTGAAAACGACAGAAACGTTGCCATGGAGACGAGGGTTTTCTTACGTGCCTGGCTGCAGTCACAACGCGACACCTGTCCGTCAGTAATAACAGTCCCCGATAACCTGGACCAATTCAAACCTTTATTTATTGTTATTATTATTTAATTTGTATTGACTCACACGAACACTACATATATTTCTATATGATGCCGACTAACACTCTTTTGCGTCCGCTATCCCGGTACTTTCCGCCAACCACTGTGTTGCTGTAGGGAGGAAAAGCGGAACGACACACATTGCGGAAATAACATTATTCTCCGTGCGTGGTCTGAATACAAATATATTCCACAACCCCAAACATGTCTTTTTCAAAGCCTGCAGTGAAGAGAAGGGTTGGTGATGAGCAAAGACAATTCCAGGAAAAGTCAGGGGTCCCAGACACGCGGACGTTATTTTGCGGCCCCCACATCAATATGAAACTTTAATGTTAAGTGCGTCCCGCCAGTTTTATATGAATGGTGCTTGACAGCGTTGTGTTTTTTGAGTCAAAAATGTCTCTTTTAACGTTCTGGGTTGCCTACCTCTGCATTAGTGGAAAAGCGGCAAAAGAGTGAAACCGACAGAAACGTTGCCATGGAGACGAGGGTTTTCTTACGTGCCTGGCTGCAGTCACACCGCGACACCTGTCCGTCAGTAACAACAGTCCCCGATAACCTGGACCAATTCAAACCTTTACTTGTATTTTTTTTTAATTGTTTAATTTGCATTGCCTCACACGATGAACGTTCTGGGTTGCCTACCTCTGCATTAGTGGAAAAGCGGCAAAAGAGTGAAAACGA
Source organism: Nerophis ophidion (assembly GCF_033978795.1). Classification (NCBI taxonomy): domain Eukaryota; kingdom Metazoa; phylum Chordata; class Actinopteri; order Syngnathiformes; family Syngnathidae; genus Nerophis; species Nerophis ophidion. The sequence continues at coordinate 41,319,686 of NC_084629.1, read as the reverse complement.
CAGAAACGTTGCCATGGAGACGAGGGTTTTCTTACGTGCCTGGCTGCAGTCACAACGCGACACCTGTCCGTCAGTAATAACAGTCCCCGATAACCTGGACCAATTCAAACCTTTATTTATTGTTATTATTATTTAATTTGTATTGACTCACACGATGAACACTACATATATTTCTATATGATGCCGACTAACACTCTTTTGCGTTCGCTATCCCGGTACTTTCCGCCAACCACTGTGTTGCTGTAGGGAGGAAAAGCGGAACGACACACATTGCGGAAATAACATTATTCTCTGTGCGTGGGCTGAATACAAATATATTCCACAACCCCAAACATGTCTTTTTCAAAGCCTACAGTGAAGAGAAGGGTTGGTGATGAGCAAAGACAATTCCAGGAAAAGTCAGGGGTCCCAGACACGCGGACGTTATTTTGCGGCCCCCACCTCAATATGAAACTTTAATGTTAGTCCGGCCCGCAAGTTTTATATGAATGGCGCTTGAGAGCGTTGTGTTAGAGTCAAAAATGGCTCTTTCAACGTTCTGGGTTGCCTACCTCTGCATTAGTGGAAAAGCGGCAAATGAGTGAAAACGACAGAAACGTTGCCCTGGAGACGAGGGTTTTTTTACGTGCCTGGCTGCAGTCACACCGCAACCACTTGTCCGTCAGTAAAAACAGTCCCTGATAACCTGGACCAATTCAAACCTTTACTTGTATTTTTTTTTAATTGTTTAATTTGCATTGCCTCACACGATGAACGTTCTGGGTTGCCTACCTCTGCATTAGTGGAAAAGCAGCAAAAGAGTGAAAACGACAGAAACGTTGCCATGGAGACGAGGGTTTTCTTACCTGCCTGGCTGCAGTCACAACGCGACACCTGTCCGTCAGTAATAACAGTCCCCGATAACCTGGACCAATTCAAACCTTTATTTATTGTTATTATTATTTAATTTGTATTGACTCACACGAACACTACATATATTTCTATATGATGCCGACTAACACTCTTTTGCGTCCGCTATCCCGGTACTTTCCGCCAACCACTGTGTTGCTGTAGGGAGGAAAAGCGGAACGATACACATTGCGGAAATAACATTATTCTCCGTGCGTGGTCTGAATACAAATATATTCCACAACCCCAAACATGTCTTTTTCAAAGCCTGCAGTGAAGAGAAGGGTTGGTGATGAGCAAAGACAATTCCAGGAAAAGTCAGGGGTCCCAGACACGCGGGCGTTATTTTGCGGCCCCCACCTCAATATGAAACTTTAATGTTAAGTGCGTCCCGCCAGTTTTATATGAATGGTGCTTGACAGCGTTGTGTTTTTTGAGTCAAAAATGTCTCTTTTAACGTTCTGGGTTGCCTACCTCTGCATTAGTGGAAAAGCGGCAAAAGAGTGAAACCGACAGAAACGTTGCCATGGAGACGAGGGTTTTCTTACGTGCCTGGCTGCAGTCACACCGCGACACCTGTCCGTCAGTAACAACAGTCCCCGATAACCTGGACCAATTCAAACCTTTACTTGTATTTTTTTTTAATTGTTTAATTTGCATTGCCTCACACGATGAACGTTCTGGGTTGCCTACCTCTGCATTAGTGGAAAAGCGGCAAAAGAGTGAAAACGACAGAAACGTTGCCATGGAGACGAGGGTTTTCTTACGTGCCTGGCTGCAGTCACAACGCGACACCTGTCCGTCAGTAATAACAGTCCCCGATAACCTGGACCAATTCAAACCTTTATTTATTGTTATTATTATTTAATTTGTATTGACTCACACGATGAACACTACATATATTTCTATATGATGCCGACCAACACTCTTTTGCGTTCGCTATCCCGGTACTTTCCGCCAACCACTGTGTTGCTGTAGGGAGGAAAAGCGGAACAACACACATTGCGGAAATAACATTATTCTCCGTGCGTGGGCTGAATACAAATATATTCCACAATCCCAAACATGTCTTTTTCAAAGCCTGCAGTGAAGAGAAGGGTTGGTGATGAGCAAAGACAATTCCAGGAAAAGTCAGGGGTCCCAGACACGCGGACGTTATTTTGCGGCCCCCACCTCAATATGAAACTTTAATGTTAGTCCGGCCCGCAAGTTTTATATGAATGGCGCTTGAGAGCGTTGTGTTAGAGTCAAAAATGGCTCTTTCAACGTTCTGGGTTGCCTACCTCTGCATTAGTGGAAAAGCGGCAAAAGAGTGAAAACGACAGAAACGTTGCCATGGAGACTAGGGTTTTCTTACGTGCCTGGCTGCAGTCACAACGCGACACCTGTCCGTCAGTAATAACAGTCCCCGATAACCTGGACCAATTCAAACCTTTATTTATTGTTATTATTATTTAATTTGTATTGACTCACACGAACACTACATATATTTCTATATGATGCCGACTAACACTCTTTTGCGTTCGCTATCCCGGTACTTTCCGCCAACCACTGTGTTGCTGTAGGGAGGAAAAGCGGAACGACACACATTGCGGAAATAACATTATTCTCCGTGCGTGGGCTGAATACAAATATATTCCACAACCCCAAACATGTCTTTTTCAAAGCCTGCAGTGAAGAGAAGGGTTGGTGATGAGCAAAGACAATTCCAGGAAAAGTCAGGGGTCCCAGACACGCGGACGTTATTTTGCGGCCCCCACCTCAATATGAAACTTTAATGTTAGTCCGGCCCGCAGGTTTTATATGAATGGCGCTTGAGAGCATTGTGTTAGAGTCCAAAATGGCTCTTTCAACGTTCTGGGTTGCCTACCTCTGCATTAGTGGAAAAGCGGCAAAAGAGTGAAAACGACAAACGTTGCCATGGAGACGAGGGTTTTCTTACGTGCCTGGCTGCAGTCACACCGCGACACCTGTCCGTCAGTAATAACAGTCCCCGATAACCTGGACCAATTCAAACCTTTATTTATTGTTATTATTATTTAATTTGTATTGACTCACACGATGAACACTACATATATTTCTATATGATGCCGACCAACACCCTTTTGCGTTCGCTATCCCGGTACTTTCCGCCAACCACTGTGTTGCTGTAGGGAGGAAAAGCGGAACGACACACATTGCGGAAATAACATTATTCTCCGTGCGTGGGCTGAATACAAATATATTCCACAACCTCAAACATGTCTTTTTCAAAGCCTGCAGTGAAGAGAAGGGTTGGTGATGAGCTAAGACAATTCCAGGAAAAGTCAGGGGTCCCAGACACGCGGACGTTATTTTGCGGCCCCCACCTCAATATGAAACTTTAATGTTAGTCCGGCCCGCAAGTTTTATATGAATGGCGCTTGAGAGCGTTGTGTTAGAGTCAAAAATGGCTCTTTCAACGTTCTGGGTTGCCTACCTCTGCATTAGTGGAAAAGCGGCAAATGAGTGAAAACGACAGAAACGTTGCCATGGAGACGAGGGTTTTTTTACGTGCCTGGCTGCAGTCACACCGCAACCACCTGTCCGTCAGTAAAAACAGTCCCTGATAACCTGGACCAATTCAAACCTTTACTTGTATTTTTTTTAATTGTTTAATTTGCATCGCCTCACACGATGAACGTTCTGGGTTGCCTACCTCTGCATTAGTGGAAAAGCGGCAAATGAGTGAAAACGACAGAAACGTTGCCATGGAGACTAGGGTTTTCTTACGTGCCTGGCTGCAGTCACAACGCGACACCTGTCCGTCAGTAATAACAGTCCCCGATAACCTGGACCAATTCAAACCTTTATTTATTGTTATTATTATTTAATTTGTATTGACTCACACGAACACTACATATATTTCTATAGGATGCCGACTAACACTCTTTTGCGTCCGCTATCCCGGTACTTTCCGCCAACCACTGTGTTGCTGTAGGGAGGAAAAGCGGAACGACACACATTGCGGAAATAACATTATTCTCCGTGCGTGGGCTGAATACAAATATATTCCACAACCCCAAACATGTCTTTTTCAAAGCCTGCAGTGAAGAGAAGGGTTGGTGATGAGCAAAGACAATTCCAGGAAAAGTCAGGGGTCCCAGACACGCGGACGTTATTTTGCGGCCCCCACCTCAATATGAAACTTTAATGTTAGTCCGGCCCGCAAGTTTTATATGAATGGCGCTTGAGAGCGTTGTGTTAGAGTCAAAAATGGCTCTTTCAACGTTCTGGGTTGCCTACCTCTGCATTAGTGGAAAAGCGCCAAATGAGTGAAAACGACAGAAACGTTGCCATGGAGACGAGGGTTTTTTTACATGCCTGGCTGCAGTCCCACCGCAACCACCTGTCCGTCAGTAAAAACAGTCCCTGATAACCTGGACCAATTCAAACCTTTACTTGTATTTTTTTTAATTGTTTAATTTGCATCGCCTCACACGATGAACGTTCTGGGTTGCCTACCTCTGCATTAGTGGAAAAGCGGCAAAAGAGTGAAAACGACAGAAACGTTGCCATGGAGACGAGGGTTTTCTTACGTGCCTGGCTGCAGTCACACCGCGACACCTGTCCGTCAGTAATAACAGTCCCCGATAACCTGGACCAATTCAAACCTTTATTTTTATTATTATTTAATTTGTATTGACTCACACGATGAACACTACATATATTTCTATATGATGCCGACCAACACTCTTTTGCGTTCGCTATCCCGGTACTTTCCCGGCTATTATCCGCCAACCACCGTGTTGCTGTAGGGAGGAAAAGCGGAACGACACACATTGCGGTAATAACATTATTCTCCGTGCGTGGGCTGAATACAAATATATTCCACAACCCCAAACATGTCTTTTTCAAAGCCTGCAGTGAAAAGAAGGGTTGGTGATGAGCAAAGACAATACCAGGAAAAGTGGGAGATGCAATATTTCATTGTTGAGCACCCCGACGTGTCTTATTTGCACGGAGAAAGTTGCGGTGCACGAGGAATACAATTTGAAACGTAATTTTACAACTAGACATGCTGAAGAGTGTGCAACATTGTTTTTAAGAAATATTTTCTCGCGGCCCAGCCTCACCCAGACTCTGCGTCCAGTGGCCCCCAAGTAAATTGACTTTGAGACCCCTGCTCTAGATCGTCAAATTTAACCGTCTTCTCGGCCTCCGCCAGTGCCTGAGCAGACCCCCCGCTGGGCCGACCCAAGGACCTCACTAAACCATCCAATCGGTATTAACGACGGGCGGTGTGAACCAAGGACACAGAAACAGATCTTAAAGGCCTACTGAAATTAGATTTTATTTAAACGGAGACAGCAGGTCCATTCTATGTGTCATACTTGATTATTTCGCGATATTGGCGTATTTTTGCTGAAAGGATTTAGTAGAGAACATCCACGATAAAGTTCGCAACTTTTGGTCGCTAATAAAAAAGCCTTGCCTGTACCGGAAGTAGCAGACGATGTGCGCGTGACGTCACGGGTTGTGGAGCTCCTAACATCTGAACATTGTTTACAATCATGGCCACCAGCAGCCAGAGCGATTCGGACCGAGAAAGCGACCATTTCCCCATTAATTTGAGCGAGGATGAAATATTCGTGGATGAGGAAAGTTCGAGTGAAGTACTAGAAGAAAAAAAAATGACAGGGCAGTGGGAGCCATTCAGATGTTATTAGACACATTTAATAGGATAATTCTGGAAAATCCCTTATCTGCTTATTGTGTTAGTGTTTTAGTGAGATTATATGGTCGTACCTGTACAACCTGAAGGTCGGCCCCGCACCTTTCTTCAGCACCTGTCTACAGGTGGCAATGCCCATCTCTGCCCTTCACAAGGGACCCTCTTCGAAACACGATCTTTCGAAACGATCGCTGCATAATACACTGTACTTTGTGTGTGTGGTCCAATCCAATAGCAAAAGTGCGCGGAAAGAAAGTGGCATAAACATTGCACTTTTGTCAACGGAATTTGGCACAGCAAGTGTGGCCACGGGTGTGGTGACCGCCAGTGTCTCCGAGGGAAGCCACGTTTCTCGATGAAGTGAAGGCGGCCGGTGGGGCCGGGCTGAGATTTTTTATTTTTTTCCCCCTCCACCGAGGTGGAAGCATCCGACGGTCGGGGGCGGCCGGTGGGAGGAGGCAAGAGAGTCCGCAGCTGCTGCTCCGCACTGCCTCTTTGACAGGCGTAGGAATGCTGGAATTTTAATTTTCCTGAAGGAATCAATAAAGTACTATCTATCTAGGAGGAATGACGCAACGCAAGCTCTCCGCTCATGTCTACGGTAAGAGCAGACTTATTCCCACCATTTTCTCACTGAAACCTACCAGTTAACATGTGGTAAAGAACCGTGTTCGCTTGACCGCTCTGTTCCATAGTAAACCTTCACCGTCATTTTTCAAGAATGTAAAAAATGAAACACCGGCTGTGTTTGTGTTGCTAAAGGCGGCCGCAATACACCGCTTCCCACATACAGCTTTCTTCTTTGATGTCTCCATTGTTCATTGAACAAATGCAAAAGATTCAGCAACACAGATGTCCAGAATACTGTGGAATTATGCGATGAAAACAGACTTAATAACTGGGCACGATGCTGGAACAAAATGTCCTCGACAATCCGTGATGTCAGGCGGACACGTCATCATATTGAGACGTTTCAGCAGGATATTTTGGGCGAAATTTGAAACTGTAATTTAGTAAACTAAACCGGCTGTATTGGCATGTGTTGCAATGTTAATATTTCATCATTGATATATAAACTATCAGACTGCGTGGTCGCTAGTAGTGGCTTTCAGTAGGACTTTAAAAAAGTAGTTTTATACTTGAGTGTTGATGTTGATTTTTTTTTTTTTTTTACTTTGCTTCTTATTACTAATCAGAAAGACAATTTTAGAGGAATAATAGAACCATAAAAATGTTTTTAGACTTTTCAAAAACATATACTTTTACCTTTTAAATTTCTTCCGCTTCTTTCCTGACAATTTAAATCAATGTTCAAGTATTTTATTAATGTAAAGAATAATACATTTTAATTTAATTCTTCCTTTTAGTTCATCAGACTGCGTGGTCGCTAGTAGTGGCTTTCAGTAGGCCTTTAATAAAGTAGTTTTATACTTGTGAGTGTTGATCTTTTTTTTTTTTTACTTTGCTTCTTATTACTTTCAGAAAGACAATTTTACAGAAATAATACAACCATAAAAATGTTTTTAGACTTTTCAAACACATACCTTTTTACCTTTTAAATTTCTTCCTCTTCTTTCCTGGCAATTTAAATCAATGTTTAAGTTTTTTTTTGTTTTATTATTGCAAAGAATAATAAATACATTTTAATTTAATTCTTCATTTTAGCTCATCAGACTGCGTGGTCGCTAGTAGTGGCTTTCAGTAGGCCTTCAAAGCACATGTAAAAGTTTAAAGCTTAAGCTAAAATGGCAAATGTTTAAAGTTAAAAGTGCAAAAGAGTAATGCAAAGTTTAATGATAAATGGGTTGTACTTGTATAGCGCTTTGTTACCTTCAAGGTACTCAAAGCGCTTTGACACTACTTCCACATTTACCCATTCACACACACATTCACACACTGATGGAGGGAGCTGCCATGCAAGGCGCCAACCAGCACCCATCAGGAGCAAGGGTGAAGTGTCTTGCTCAAGGACACAACGGACGTGACGAGGTTGGTACTTGGTGGGGATTGAACCAGGGACACTCTTCCACTGCGCCACGCCGTCCCTTAGTTTATTGGTCACTTGTACGGAATATGTACTGTACTGTGCAATCTACTTCAAAAAAGTCTCAATCGATCAATCAATTCCTTCAAAATAAGTCCAACTGGAGCATTTCATACATATCGATATCAACGAAAGAGGAAATATTTCATTGATTTATAATCAAAGCGGAACCCCTGACTCATAATCAAATAGCGAGGTGCCCAAAGATTCCCAACTATAGCCAAAAATGACGGACATTTATCCATGAAAATATGGAAAATCTGCAGGTGCTGTGTTTGACATGTTTTAAGCTTGTTCTGTATAGTCTTGACTCTCCAAGTTGGGCAATTGAGCAATTCCTTTGCGAGTATAAGTTTCATTAACGTCCTCCCAGCGCGGTAACAACACACAACAACAGCAGTCACGTTTTCATCTACCGTAATCAGCAATGTTGTGACACTCTTAAACAGGACAGTAGTGCCATCTACTGTACATGTAGCCTATCTTGCCGATTGTATTGTACCGTATGTCCCGGCAAGAAATCTGCGTTCAAAAGACTCCGGCTTATTAGTGATTCCTAGAGCCCCAAAAAAGTCTGCGGGCTATAGAGCGTTTTCCGTTCGGGCTCCAGTACTCTGGAATGCCCTCCCGGTAACAGTTCGAGATGCTACCTCAGTAGAAGCATTTAAGTCTCACCTTAAAACTCATCTGTATACTCTAGCCTTTAAATAGACCTCCTTTTAAGACCAGTTGATCTGCCGCTTCTTTTCTTTCTCCTGTGCCCCCCCCACCCTTCGGTCCGATGACCATGTATGAAGTACTGGCTGTCCAGAGTCGAGACCCAGGATGGACCGCTCGCCTGTATGGGTTGGGGACATCTCTACGCTGCTGATCCGCCTCCCCTTGAGATGGTTTCCTGAGGACGGGACTCTCGCTGCTGTCTTGGATCCGCTTGGAACTGAACTCTCGCGGCTGTGTTGGAGCCACTATGGATTGAACTTTCACAGTATCATGTTAGACCCGCTCGACATCCATTGCTTTCGGTCCCCTAGAGGGGGGGGGTTGCCCACATCTGAGGTCCTCTCCAAGGTTTCTCATAGTCAGCATTGTCACTGGCGTCCCACTGGATGTGAATTCTCCCTGCCCACTGGGTGTGAGTTTTCCTTGCCCTATTGTGGGTTCTTCCGAGGATGTTGTAGTCGTAATGATTTGTGCAGTCCTTTGAGACATTTGTGATTTGGGGCTATATAAATAAACATTGATTGATACTCTGACCTCTCCGGTCCGTCACTCAAAGACGTCTGTGTGCAACATAAACAATGAGAACAATTATTCTTGTTACATGACGGAGAATGCTGAACATTAAAGTTACACTATTTCATAAAACAACCGTAACACATGCTCTTGTCTTGTATTGTTTTTCAAACAAATGTTTACTTAAAAGTTTGATTTTGTTTTTAAAAGGCATGATACATTCTAAAATATTGGTGTTTTGGGAGGGTTAAGTACAAATTAAATTCATTTGAACGTATTTCAGTGGGCGGTTATTTACAGAGGTGGGTAGTAACGCGCTACATTTACTCCGTTACATCTACTTGAGTAACTTTTGGGATCAATTGTACTTCTAAGAGTAGTTTTTATGCAACATACTTTTACTTGAGTATATTTATAGAGAAGAAACGCTACTTTTACTCCGCTCCATTTATCTGCAATCAGCTCACTACTCGCTACTTTTTTTATCGATCTATTAATGTTTGTTTTGGTTTTTCAACATAGGATCTACGCATGCCTGCGTTTCACCAATCAAATGCAGTCACTGGTGACTTTGGACCAATCAAACAGAGCCAGGCGGTCACATGACCGTCACACGTCGAATCCGACCTAAAAAAGTTGATAAACTTATTGGGGTGTTACCATTTAGTGGTCAATTGTAGGGAATATGTACTGTACTGTGCAATCTACTAATAAAAGTTCCAATCAATCAAAAATGGAAAGGAAAAAAGGCACTTTTTTTTCAACCGTACTTCCCGTCAAAAGCCTAAAGACTGATCACACAGTTCCTGTCTTCACAATAAAAGCGCCGCTCCATCGCGCCTGCGCTAACAAAATAAGAGTCTCTGAAAGCCAGCGCAAATAAGCTAGCAAACTACGACGTTTGCCGGCAATGTATTTCTTGTAAAGTGTATAAAAACGAATATGGAAGCTGGACAAATAAGATGCCAAAAACTAACAAGTTTCTTGTGGTATTAGACAGAAAAGAGGAACTTTTTATCTCCTCCATTTGAAAATGTGGACATTATCAGCACTATACTGTCTGATTCCAATCAATGCGAGTCATCAGAATCAGGTAATACACCAACTTATATTCTTGTCTTCATGAAAGATAGGAATCTATATGTTAAACATGCATGTATATTCATTAAAACACTTTTAACATTTCAACGAAAACGGCAAAATAAAAAACTATAAATCATATACTGTATATACATATATATATATATAAATGATATGTGTGTGTATGTATATATGAGGTAGATCACCTCGACTTGGTCATTTATTAAGTAATTGATTAACGTTGAAAAACTTATTGGGGTGTTACCATTTAGTGGTCAATTGTAGGGAATATGTACTGTACTGTGCAATCTACTAATAAAAGTTTCAATCAATCAATGCCTATTGAGCCTATGGTGCTGTTAAGTTATTGTGGCTCAATTTGCCTTAATTTTTTTATTTTAATGTATTATTATTTAATATATATTATTGCTTTAGTTGCTTAAGAGATATTCCTGGCTATGAATTTGCTCATTGCTATTTTTATGTTTTTGTGCATTATTTCTTGCCGTCATCATTAAACAAACAGGTTACTCATCAGTTACTCAGTACTTGAGTAGTTTTTTCACATCATATTTTTTACTTTTACTCAAGTAAATATTTGGGTGACTACTCCTTACTTTTACTTGAGTAATAAATCTCTAAAGTAGAAGCATTTAAGTCTCACCTTAAAACTCATTTGTATACTCTAGCCTTTAAATAGACTCCCTTTTTAGACCAGTTGATCTGCCGTTTCTTTTCTTTTTCTCCTATGTCCCACTCTCCCTTGTGGAGGGGGTCCGGTCCGATCCGGTGGCCATGTACTGCTCGCCTGTGTATCGGCTGGGGACATCTCTGCGCTGCTGATCCGCCTCCGCTTGGGATGGTTTCCTGCTGGCTCCGTTGTGAACGGGACTCTCGCTGCTGTGTTGGATCCGCTTTGGACTGGACTCTCGCGACTGTGTTGGATCCATTGTGGATTGAACTTTCACAGTATCATGTTAGACCCGCTCGACATCCATTGCTTTCCTCCTCTCCAAGGTTCTCATAGTCATCATTGTCACCGACGTCCCACTGGGTGAGTTTTCCTTGCCTTTATGTGGGCCTACCGAGGATGTTGTAGTGGTTTGTGCAGCCCTTTGAGACACTAGTGATTTAGGGCTATATAAGTAAACATTGATTGATTGATAAAGTAACAGTACTCTTACTTGAGTACAATTTCTGGCTACTCTACCCACCTCTGCCGGTCCGTCACTCAAAGACGTCCGTGTGCAACATAAACAATGAGAACAATTCTTATTGTTACATGCTGAACATTAAAATTACACTATTTCATAAAACAACCGTAGTCCTTTGTAACACATGCTCTTGTATTATTTTTCAAACAAACATCCACTTAAAAGTTTGATTTTGTTTTTAAAAGGCATGATACATTTTAAAATATCGGTGTTTTGGGAGGGTTAAGTACAAATTAAATTCATTTGAACGTATTTCAGTGGGCGGTTATTTAAGATACAAACTCAATTGTAGGACCAAGTTGCTATTTGGTAACAGTAGAAAAGAGCATCAGACACGAATACAAATAGATGGAATAGATATCGAAAGGGGAAAAGAAACCAGATTTTTGGGAGTATTAATAGATGATAAAATGAACTGGAAATCTCAAATACAAAACATACAACATAAGGTTGCAAAAAATATTTCAATAATGAATAAAGCAAAAATACGTCCTGGGCCAAAAATCACTTTATATTCTCTACTGCTCGCTAGTGTTACATATCGGAGTTATTGTGCAGAAATATGGGGAAACAACTACAAATGTGCGCTACATTCGTTAACTGTGTTACAAAACAGATCGATTAGAATAATACACAATGTTGGATATAGAGAACATACAAACCCTTTATTTCCATCCATCCATTTCTACCGCTTATTCCCTTTCGGGGTCGCGGGGGGCGCTGGCGCCTATCTCAGCTACAATCGGGCGGAAGGCGGGGTACACCCTGGACAAGTCGCCACCTCATCGCAGGGCCAACACAGATAGACAGACAACATTCACACACTAGGGACCATTTAGTGTTGCCAATCAACCTATCCCCAGGTGCATGTCTTTGGAGGTGGGAGGGGCCTATCCCCAGGTGCATGTCTTTGGAGGTGGGAGGGGCCTATCCCCAGGTGCATGTCTTTGGAGGTGGGAGGGGCCTATCCCCAGGTGCATGTCTTTGGAGGTGGGAGGGGCCTATCCCCAGGTGCATGTCTTTGGAGGTGGGAGGAAGCCGGAGTACCCGGAGGGAACCCACGCAGTCACGGGGAGAACATGCAAACTCCACACAGAAAGATCCCGAGCCTGGATTTGAACCCAGGACTGCTGGACCTTCGTATTGTGAGGCAGACGCACTAACCCCTCTGCCACCGTGAAGCCCAAACCCTTTATTTATAGAGTCAAAAATATTAAAGCTCGATGACTTGATAAAATTGCAAACAACTAAATTATAACCTGCTACTAAAGAATGTACAACAATTCTTCTCAACTAAAGAGAAATAAAACCTTAGAGGAAAATCGAACTTAAAACTTTTGTATGCACGTACAACACTTAAAACCTTTAGCATATCAGTATGTGGAATTAAATGATGGAATGGATTAAGTAAAGAAGTTAAACATTGTACTGATATGATCCATTTTAAGAGGATGTTTGAATTAATAGTGCTTACAAAGTACAAAGAAGAAGTATAATGAGAAACACTTTCAAACTAATTGAAAATAAGATATTCTTCATCTTAGTATGTTAATAATGACTGAAATAATTAAGTACATGTTAGAAAACTGCTGTGTTAATCACTCATAGGTGTCATTTTGCTATTTTGCTGTAAAGAAGGTCAGTGAATGAATGAATGTTTATATTGTGGGCGCTCTGAAGTGGAAAAGGGGGAGGATTAAATAAGCTTTGCTTCTTCCTACTCCTTTTCGGACATGATGTGTATTGTGTATTGCCAAATGATGAAATTAACTGATGTATAATGTTATATGTATGTCATGTTCCAAAGAAACTAAGAAAAGAAAGAAAATAATTTAGCTGGCCAGTTGAAGTACTTTTGTATTGCATATGCTGGAAATTTGTTGTGTCACTGTTATGTCGAGTCAAAGTTTTTTGGGAACTGAAAGAGATGACCACAAAACAAAAAGCACTAAAGGATAAAATAATTAAAAAAAATAATAAAGGATATAGGATTAAAGGATAAAGTCATGTTTAACTCTTGCTGAAAGTAAAAAAAAATAATGTAGGAAGTTTAAAACATTATTTAGAGGTTTAAAAGTTGTTTGAAAATATCTGTGTAAGTTTAAACTTGCTTTTAACTGCTCAAACATGGTATGCAAGCAAAGCTCAAAGGTAAATGTTCAACTTGAAGCCAGCAGTTCAAACAAATTAACAAGTTCAGTAAGTTAAGCTTATCAAACAAAGCATTGCGATCCTCATCAAATGAAACATATTCACCGTGTTTGTGGAGTGGAATCTTGCAGTTGTGGCAGCTTGCTGTTCTTTCTTCCATGCAGCTTCTTTGGTGAATGAACCTTCTTCCACTTCAGGTGCCTTCAATTAGTCATTTGGCGGCCATTTTACCTTGGCATTCTGGGAATTGTAGTTCTCACTGATTTGCGGCCCACAGGTCCTTTTTTAACGGACCACAACACATTCTAAAAATACGATTAAAAATAAAAAACAAAAACAAACGTGGTATAAAAGAGCAAACAGGTGAAATGTAACAATAAATTGTTGCAATGTTTAGTCTAATGACACAAAGCTGCCATGCAGGCTGTTTCTTTAAAAAAGTAGTGAATCAAAATCAACATCATTACAAATTATTGACCTATTCAAGGTTTCAATTACGTCACGTTAAATATTCCACTTTGAGATATTTTTGGGAGAAAATGTTGCATATTTTGTGTTTGCCATATAAAAAAACTGAGCTGTTTTTTTTTTTTTTTAAAGAATGGCCTAAAAAGAACAAACAAAAACATAAACAATAAAACTTATAATTGACGTATAGATCTGAAGCTGACCTTGAGATTATTGTGCTAAAAGTAAACACTAAAAAATGTCAATATATATATATATATATATATATATATATATATATATATATATATATATATATATATATCTCGGGGGTCGGCAACTGCATGGGGCTCTTTAGCGCCGCCCTAGTGTCTCTCAGGCACTTTTTCAAAAATATATGAAAAATAAAAAAAGATGAGGGTAAAAAAAATGTTTGTTTTAATACGGTTTCTTTAAGAGTAAAAACATGACACAAACCTCCCTAATTGCTATAAAGCACACTGTTTATATCAAACATGCTTCACTGATTCGAGTATTTGGCGAGCGCCGTTGTGTCCTACTAATTTTGGCCGTCCTTGAACTCACCGTAGTTTGTTTACATGTATAACTTTCTCCGACTCTCTAAGACGTGTTTTATGCCACTTCTTTTTCTGTCTCGTTTTGTCCACCAAACTTTTAACGTTGTGCATGAATGCACAAAGGTGAGTTTTGTTGATGTTATTGACTTGTGTGGAGTGCTAATCAGACATATTTGGTCACTGCAAGCTAATCGATGCTAACATGCTATTTAAGATAGCTGTATATACATATTGCATCATTATGCCTCATTTGTAGCTATATTTGAGCTCATTTAGTTTCCTTTAAGTCCTCTTAATTCAATTTATATCTCATGATACACTATCTGTATGTAATATGGCTTTAAATTTTCTGCGGCTCCAGACGGATTTGTTTTTGTAGTTTTGGTCCAATATGGCTCTTTCAACATTTTGGGTTGCCGACCCCCCGATATATATATATATATATATATATATATATATATATATATATATATATATATATTTTGGGTTGCTGACCCCCGATATATATATATATATCTCGGGGGTCGGCAACCCGCTGCATGGGGCTCTTTAGCGCCGCCCTAGTGGCTCTCTGGAGCTTTTTCAAAAATATATGAAAAATGGAAAAAGATGAGGGTAAAAAAACGTTTTCGTTTTAATACGGTTTCTTTAAGAGTAAAAACATGACACAAACCTCCCTAATTGCTATAAAGCACACTGTTTATATTAAACATGCTTCACTGATTCGAGTATTTGGCGAGCGCCGTTTTGTCCTACTAATTTTGGCCGTCCTTGAACTCACCGTAGTTTGTTTACATGTACAACTTTCTCCGACTTTCTAAGACGTGTTTTATGCCACTTCTTTTCCCGTCTCTTTTTTTTTCCACCAAACTTTTAACGTTGTGCGTGAATGCACAAAGGTGAGTTTTGTTGATGTTATTGACTTGTGTGGAGTGCTAATCAGACATATTTGGTCACTGCAAGCTAATCGATGCTAACATGCTATTTAGGCTAGCTATATGTACATATTGCATCATTATGCCTCATTTGTAGCTATATTTGAGCTCATTTGGTTTCCTTTAAACCTTCATAATTCAATTTATATCTCATGACACACTATCTGTATGTAATATGGCTTCTAAGTTTTTGCGGCTCCAGATGGATTTGTTTTTGTATTTTTGGTCCAATATGGCTCTCTCAACATTTTGGGTTGCTGACCCCCGACTTGGTAAATTCTAGCTGTAAATACACTCCTCCCCTCTTAACCATGCCCCCCCCACCTCCCGAAATCAGAGGTCTGAAGGTTGGCAAGTATGAGGTCATGGATTACTGTCACTTCTGAGTTTTTAACTCCACAAAAGGAAGTTGTCTAAAAGCAAGTGCAATGATCTTGGAATATTGTTTTGAGGTTTTTACAAGAAGGGTTATAGAGTCGTCACCCACCTTTATGCACGAGTGCTTGTTCTCAAAAGGCCTTTCATGCGACACTCTGAACTCGACGACAAGATTGTTCCGACTCGAACATCCGTGATCCGTCTCAACGACCCCTCCGCCTTCTGACTTATTATCGCCGCACGTCAACAGAGGCTGTCATCCTGCGCCTCGTCCTGCTGCTGAAATGAACTTATTCAATTACTCTTTGCCTAATCAGGCTGTTTGGGTTCCTCTCCTCTTGCAGAGCTACTCCACAGCATAAACAGTTCACTTAGGCTGCACAGAAAGGGGCTAATCAGTGGAATTATTGTTTTGCTGCTCCAATTTACCAGCGCCCTGTTTAGCACTGATTGCAATGAAAATCTGCTATTGTTTCTGCATGATCTGGGGAAATATACTGCAACGTAATCGCTTGGTTTTCCGCAAGAATATACATACGTTAGCGGCAATTACCACGTACAGCCTGGGCCGTCTCTGCAAATTCTCTCAAGCTGATTTTGTACAGTAAGCAGGGTTTTGGGACCACAGTCACGGCACGCTACAGTCCGGTGTGTCGTGGGAGATTACCCTATTTCCTTGAATTAGTTCAAAACCTCTTCTCACTACGGCGCTTACCAAAGGCATGCGGTAAATTTAGGCCTGCGCTTATAAATTTGAGTGTGATGTAAGGATACCATCATGACAAGCATATTTAATTAAAAAAAACCTTATTATGGTCTTACCTTTACTTATAAATGAAGTCCATGCGCAGCTCCTTCTGATCAAAAGCATCGATAACTTGTTTATAGAAGTCTTCCTTATCTTTCTTCAGTTTTAAAAGTCTAGATGGAGATCTTCCTTTATTACCTCCTGCTTCGATTGAAAGTCCAGTTTAGAAAACTGTTTTATTTTAGATATGTAATCCTCCATGTTAAAAGTGCAAGCGAGAGGAAAAAATAAACGATTGCTGCTTGTTGTCCCTTCTTCTGCAGCCGAGTAGTCGCAAGAAGGATCACTAGCGCCCTCTACCACCAGGAGGCGGGAGTCATTTAATGACTCATATTTGACACACGCAGCTACGGTATACTAATAAAACATAGCTGCTTACTGTTCTTTTTAGCATATTCAATAGCTTGGACCTTAAATCCTACTGAATAGCTCTTAATCTTCTTCCCTTTATGCGATTTCAAATGATTGAAATCAGCCTCCTCCATTTTGAAAATGATGACATGTGAAGTGTCACTCGTGACGTGACGAGTTTGACCCGGTGGAAATTCTAGGCATATGCTAATTATTTTGCGAAACGAGTTTGACCCGGCAGTAATTGTAGGCAGGTACATACTATATACCCGGCGGCAAGTCAAGGAAATACGGTATGTCATTTCACCTATTTGGGTTAAAAATATTTTTTGCACACCAGTAATTATAGTCTGCAAATGATGTGTTGTTGTTGTCGGTGTTGCCTCGAGCCGGGCAGAGTAACCGTGTAATACTCTTCCATATCAGTAGGTGGCAGCTGGTAGCTAATTGCTTTGTAGATGTGGGAAACAGCGGGAGGCAGGGTGCAGGTAAAAATGTGTCTATTGCTTAAACCAAAAATAAACAAAGTGAAATATATTTATATATTTTTTTAATTATTTCTGCTGGTGGTGTGCCTCCGGATTTTTTTTCAACGGCAAAAATGTGCCTTGGCTGAAATAAGGTTGAGAAACCCTGCAGTAGGGTTGTGCGTGAATTAGGTTTGAAAAAGAACTTCCATACTTGCATATGAAAGCATTGTCAGTCTACTTGCTGGAAATATTTGAAACAACAAAAGAAAGTGCAGCATTATTTTCTTAACCGGCGATATTATCTTACATCCTTGACGGGAAAAGCGGATAAAGGCTTTAAAAGCAAGCCAGCAGCTGATCACTCACTATTTAGCCATCAGCTGACATTCAAGTAGTCCAAAGTAATTCCCTTCAATTAATTCCGCCTAATTTAACATTCATATCTGCTTTACAGCCGCCCGATTCACGGCTGAGAGCCGAGGTACAAATGCAGGAGGTGAAAGGCGAACTCTGAGGGGCAATCATGACAATTAGTCCTTGAATGGATTGTGCAGCGTTGCTGGTGTTTGGCCAGCAGGTCTACTAAGAAACTGTTCTGCACGCTTAAACATGCTAGACCTCAAACAGTACATGCATGTTTGGAGTGCAAAAACTGGGGCAACTATGGACTAGACTCTCATACTATTATGTGAGATCCACTATGGACTGGACTCTCTCACTATTATGTTAGATCCACTATGGACTGGACTCTCACACTATTATGTTAGATCCACTATGGACTGGACTCTCACACTATTATGTTAGATCCACTATGGACTGGACTCTCACACTATTATGTTAGATCCACTATGAACCGCACTCTCACTATTATGTTAGATCCACTATGGACTGGACTCTCACACTGTTATGTTAGATCCACTATGGACTGGACTCTCACACTATTATGTTAGATCCACTATGGACTGGACTCTCACACTATTATGTTAGATTCACTATGGACTGGACTCTCACACTATTATGTGAGATCCACTATGGACTGGACTCTCACACTATTATGTTAGATCCACTATGGACTGGACTCTCACACTATTATGTTAGATCCACTATGGACTGGACTCTCACACTATTATGTTAGATCCACTATGAACCGCACTCTCACTATTATGTTAGATCCACTATGGACTGGACTCTCACACTGTTATGTTAGATCCACTATGGACTGGACTCTCACACTATTATGTTAGATCCACTATGGACTGGACTCTCACACTATTATGTTAGATTCACTATGGACTGGACTCTCACACTATTATGTGAGATCCACTATGGACTGGACTCTCACACTATTATGTTAGATCCACTATGGACTGGACTCTCACACTATTATGTTAGATCCACTATGGACTGGACTCTCACACTATTATGTTAGATCCACTATGGACTGGACTCTCACACTATTATGTTAGATCCACTATGGACTGGACTCTCACACTATTGTGTTAGATCCACTATGAACCGCACTCTCACTATTATGTTAGATCCACTATGGACTGGACTCTCACACTATTATGTTAGATCCACTATGGACTGGACTCTCACACTATTATGTTAGATCCACTATGGACTGGACTCTCACACTATTATGTTAGATCCACTATGGACTGGACTCTCACACTATTATGTTAGATCCACTATGGACTGGACTCTCACTATTATGTTAGATCCACTATGGACTTCACTCTCACACTATTATGTTAGATCCACTATGAACCGCACTCTCACTATTATGTTAGATCCACTATGGACTGGACTCTCTCACTATTATGTTAGATCCACTATGGACTGGACTCTCACTATTATGTTAGAGCCACTATGGACTTCACTCTCACACTATTATGTTAGATCCACTATGGACTGGACTCTCACACTATTATGTTAGATCCACTATGGACTGGACTCTCACACTATTATGTTAGATCCACTATGGACTGGACTCTCACTATTATGTTAGATCCACTATGGACTGGACTCTCACTATTATGTTCGATCCACTATGGACTGGACTCTCACACTATTATGTTCGATCCACTATGGACTGGACTCTCACTATTATGTTAGAGCCACTATGGACTTCACTCTCACACTATTATGTTAGATCCACTATGGACTGGACTCTCACACTATTATGTTAGATCCACTATGGACTGGACTCTCACACTATTATGTTAGATCCACTATGGACTGGACTCTCACTATTATGTTAGATCCACTATGAACTGTACTCTCACTATTATGTTCGATCCACTATGGACTGGACTCTCACACTATTATGTTCGATCCACTATGGACTGGACTCTCACACTATTATGTTAGATCCACTATGGACTGGACTCTCACACTATTATGTTAGATCCACTATGGACTGGACTCTCACTATTATGTTAGATCCACTATGGACTGGACTCTCTCACTATTATGTTAGATCCACTATGGACTGGACTCTCACTATTATGTTAGATCCACTATGGACTTCACTCTCACACTATTATGTTAGATCCACTATGGACTGGACTCTCACACTATTATGTTAGATCCACTATGGACTGGACTCTCACACTATTATGTTAGATCCACTATGGACTGGACTCTCACTATTATGTTAGATCCACTATGGACTTCACTCTCACACTATTATGTTAGATCCACTATGAACCGCACTCTCACTATTATGTTAGATCCACTATGGCCTGGACTCTCACACTATTATGTTAGATCCACTATGAACTGTACTCTCACTATTATGTTAGATCCACTATGGACTGGACTCTCACACTATTATGTTCGATCCACTATGGACTGGACTCTCACACTATTATGTTCGATCCACTATGGACTGGACTCTCACACTATTATGTTAGATCCACTATGAACTGTACTCTCACTATTATGTTCGATCCACTATGGACTGGACTCTCACACTATTATGTTCGATCCACTATGGACTGGACTCTCACACTATTATGTTAGATCCACTATGGACTGGACTCTCACACTATTATGTTAGATCCACTATGAACCGCACTCTCACTATTATGTTAGATCCACTATGGACTGGACTCTCTCACTATTATGTTAGATCCACTATGGACTGGACTCTCTCACTATTATGTTAGATCCACTATGGACTGGACTCTCACACTATTATGTTAGATCCACTATGGACTGGACTCTCACACTATTATGTTAGATCCACTATGGACTGGACTCTCACACTATTATGTTAGATCCACTATGAACCGCACTCTCACTATTATGTTAGATCCACTATGGACTGGACTCTCACACTATTATGTTAGATCCACTATGGACTGGACTCTCACACTATTATGTTAGATCCACTATGAACTGTACTCTCACTATTATGTTAGATCCACTATGGACTGGACTCTCACTATTATGTTAGATCCACTATGGACTTCACTCTCACACTATTGTGTTAGATCCACTATGAACCGCACTCTCACTATTATGTTAGATCCACTATGGACTGGACTCTCTCACTATTATGTTAGATCCACTATGGACTGGACTCTCACACTATTATGTTAGATCCACTATGGACTGGACTCTCACACTATTATGTTAGATCCACTATGAACCGCACTCTCACTATTATGTTAGATCCACTATGGACTGGACTCTCACACTATTATGTTAGATCCACTATGGACTGGACTCTCACACTATTATGTTAGATCCACTATGGACTGGACTCTCACACTATTATGTTAGATCCACTATGAACTGTACTCTCACTATTATGTTAGATCCACTATGGACTGGACTCTCACACTATTATGTTCGATCCACTATGGACTGGACTCTCACACTATTATGTTAGATCCACTATGAACTGTACTCTCACTATTATGTTAGATCCACTATGGACTGGACTCTCACACTATTATGTTAGATCCACTATGGACTGGACTCTCACACTATTATGTTAGATCCACTATGGACTGGACTCTCACACTAATATGTTAGATCCACTATGGACTGGACTCTCTCACTATTATGTTAGATCCACTATGGACTGGACTCTCACACTATTATGTTAGATCCACTATGGACTGGACTCTCACACTATTATGTTAGATCCACTATGGACTGGACTCTCACACTATTATGTTAGATCCACTATGGACTGGACTCTCACACTATTATGTTAGATCCACTATGGACTGGACTCTCACACTATTATGTTAGATCCACTATGGACTGGACTCTCACTATTATGTTAGATCCACTATGGACTGGACTCTCACACTATTATGTTAGATCCACTATGGACTGGACTCTCACACTATTATGTTAGATCCACTATGAACCGCACTCTCACTATTATGTTAGATCCACTATGGACTGGACTCTCACACTATTATGTTAGATCCACTATGGGCTGGACTCTCACACTATTATGTTAGATCCACTATGGACTGGACTCTCACACTATTATGTTAGATCCACTATGAACCGCACTCTCACTATTATGTTAGATCCACTCGATGTCCATTGCACCAGTTACCCTGGGGTCCCCTCCAAGGTTTCTCATTGTCCCATTGGGTTGAGTTTTTCCTTGCCCTGATGTGGGATCTGAACCGTGGATGTCGTCGTGGCTTGTGCAGCCCTTTGAGACACTCATGATTTAGGGCTATATAAGTAAACATTGATATTATTTGTAAGGTAAAAAAACTTTAAGTGTCATGTTTGCATGTCAGGAATGTTTCTTCATCAAACTTCCTGCTGTGCAGACACCAAACACAGGAACTCTTTAGTTCCAGAACCACCAAGCATTAAAGCTTCCTGGCCATTTAAGGGAGAATAAGCTTCCCAACTTCCCAGACTGATGTATGAACAGGTGCTGCTTTACAGGTAGAACAATTGGATTATGAAGAGATGGGGAGTGGCTTTTAATGGCCTGATTAGAGGCTCTGCTAAGACCTGCAATTTAGGGATTTCCAGTGGTACTCCAAGCGGGGGGGAGGGGGGGGGCCTGACTAGATTACTTTTGGTTGCCAGACAAGGCCGCAATCTGTCCCGAGTCTAAAATCAATCCCGATACTGATTGAGCTACCTGGGAGGATACCTGGTCCACATAAATCTCTGAAATGACAGTATTCATTCGCCTCCCACTTCCTGCGCGTGTTTCCACACGCAAGACATCTGAAGAAGGCGCATTCCTCTCGCCGCCTTTAAAATGTTCGTGCGAAGTCAGCGCCGCAATTCTGCTGGTATTCAGAGCAGTAAAAGCTACTTTATGGGTCTGCGTTGTGGGTGTCTCACCGGTGATGAAACACCACACTGAGGACGCTTCAAGGCTGGTTACAGTTCTTGGAAGAATATGTTATTTTACACCGTGCATGAAACTGATGACTTGTGACAACCTTCCTTTGCATGCATGCTGATTTTAGTCCTTTACCTCAAAGGCTGGCGTGCATGCCGGCCTCGAACATGTTACCTGTATGAGCCAACCTTTAAAAGTAAAAAAGTCGGTGTTCAAAAGAAACTATAGAGGTAACAGAATGTAAACAGTTGCCTTATAAAATAAATAACAGTCACTGAAATACAAACCATGTTTCCATATGAGTTGGGAAATTGTGTTCGATGTAAATATAAACAGAATACAATGATTTGCAAATCCTTTTCAAGCCATATTCAGTGGAATATGCTACAAAGACAACATATTTGATGTTCAAACTCATAAACTTTATTCTTTTTTTGCAAATAATGATTAACTTTCATGGCTGCAACATGTGCCAAAGTAGTTGGGAAAGGGCATGTTCACCCCAAGTGGAGGAGTTCAAGTACCTAGGAGTCTTGTTCACGAGTGAGGGAAGAGTGGATGGTGAGATCGATCGACAGGCGGATCGGTGCGGCGTCTTCAGTAATGCGGACGTTGTATCGATCCGTTGTGGTGAAGAAGGAGCTGAGCCGGAAGGCAAAGCTCTCAATTTACCGGTCGATCTACGTTCCCATCCTCACCTATGGTCATGAGCTTTGGGTCATGACCGAAAGGATAAGATCACGGGTACAATCGGCCCAAATGAGTTTGGGTCTCTCCCTTAGAGATAGGGTGAGAAGCTCTGCCATCCGGGAGGAACTCAAAGTAAAGCCGCTGCTCCTCCACATGGAGAGGAGCCAGATGAGGTGGTTCGGGCATCTGGTCAGGATGCCACCCGAACGCCTCCCTAGGGAGGTGTTTAGGGCACGTCCAGCTGGTAGGAGGCCACGGGGAAGACCCAGGACACGTTGGGAAGACTATGTCTCCCGGCTGGCCTGGGAACGCCTCGGGATCCCCCGGGAAGAGCTAGACGAAGTGGCTGGGGAGAGGGAAGTCTGGGCTTCCCTGCTTAGGCTGCTGCCCCCGCGACCCGACCTCGGATAAGCGGAAGATGATGGATGGATGTTCACCACTGTGTTACATCACCTTTTCTTTCAACAACACTCAATAAACGTTTGGGAACTGAGGAAACTAATTGTTGAAGCTTTGAAAGTGGAATTCTTTCCCATTCTTGTTTTATGTAGAGCTTCAGTCCTTCAACAGTCCGGGGTCTCCGCTGTCCTATTTTACGCTTCATAACGCGCCACACATTTTCCATGGGAGACAGGTCTGGACTGCAGGCGGGCCAGGAAAGTTGTAACAAGTGCTGAATGTGGCTTGGCGTTGTCTTGCTGAAATAAGCAGGGGCGTCCATGAAAAAGACGGCGCTTAGATGGCATCATATGTTGTTCCAAAACCTGTATGTACCTTTCAGCATTAATGGTGCCTTCACAGATGTGTAAGTTACCCATGCCTTTTTGCAATCGTCGAGCTCCAACACAAATATAATAATGAACAAGAAAGTGAACTTAAGTTCTTAACAAGACAATACATTTTTTGTCGACGCATGGACTTCTATCTTTCCCGTTATCATAGACAAAAAGGGAAGTTGGAAGGTGTGTCTGACGCATATAAAAAGACAGGTGTCACAGTAATTAGTGTAGTAGGAGGGACAACGAGATAATGGTTCCACATTGACAAAACATCAAACAACATCATGTATTTACATGTAACTTACACATTTTGTGTAATCATAACAATAAAAAAACATCATAAAATACATTATTTACAAGACATGCACCTGGGGATAGGCCCCTCCCACCTCCAAAGACATGCACCTGAAGATAGGCTCCTCCCACCTCCAAAGACATCCACCTGAAGATAGGCTCCTCCCACCTCCAAAGACATCCGCCTGGGGATAGGCCCCTCCCACCTCCAAAGACATGCACCTGGGGATAGGCCCCTCCCACCTCCAAAGACATGCACCTGGGGATAGGCCCCTCCCACCTCCAAAGACATGCACCTGGGGATAGGCCCCTCCCACCTCCAAAGACATGCACCTGGGGATAAGCCCCTCCCACCTCCAAAGACATGCACCTGGGGATAGGTTGATTGGCAACACTAAATGGTCCCTAGTGTGTGAATGTTGTCTGTGTTGGCCCTGCGATGAGGTGGCGACTTGTCCATGGTGTACCCCGCCTTCCGCCCGATTGTAGCTGAGATAGGCACCAGCGTCCCCCGCAACCCCAAAAGGTAATACGCGGTAGAAAACTGATGGATGGATGGATAGATAGATACAAACAATCTAGCAGTCAACACTGAATATTGCATTGTTGTATTTTATTTTTCACATTTTTTGAACTTGCATTCGTATTTTGTTGAAGTATTTTTGTCAGGCTTGCCCCTGACATTATTTGTGTTTTATTTTTCCTCTGTGTGTGTTTAGTATTTCCTGTTATTAGTTCCCTGTCAGCGCTCTTATTTTGTCTGTTTCCTGTTTTTTTCCCCCTCAGCAGCGGCTGATTGGCATCTGGCCACACCTGGTGTCAATCAGCACGCTTATATTTGATAATAATAATAATAATAATAATGGATTAGATTCATATCGCGCTTTTCTATTGTTAGATACTCAAAGCGCTCACAGAGAAGTGGGAACCCATCATTCATTCACACCTGGTGGTGGTAAGCTACATCTCTAGCCACAGCTGGCCTGGGGTAGACTGACGGAAGCGTGGCTGCTAGTTTGCGCCTACCGCCCCTCCGACCACCACTTATCATTCATCATTCATTCACCAATGTGAGCGGCACCGGGGGCAAAGGGTGAAGTGTCCTGCCCAAGGGCACAACGGCAGCGTCTTTGATGTCAATAGGTGGGAAGCGAACCTGCAACCCTCAGGTTTCTGGCATGGCCGCTCTACCCACTACGCCATGCCGCCCCATATTTGAGTCTGTGTTTATCCTCCAACCAGTTGCTGGATTATTGTCGCACTTGTCGTTGCTACCTGTCATGTCATGTTGTATCATAGATAGATAGATAGTACTTTATTGATTCCTTCAGGTGAGTTCCTTCAGGAAAATTAAAATTCCAGCAGCAGTGTACAGAGTTGAGATCAATTTTAAAAAAAGAGTAAAAAGTAAATAATGGGGGTTTAAAAGGAAACAAAATAGAGAAATATTACAAAAAGAATAAAAACAATGGGAATAACAATATAACAGTAAAATAAGAATATAACAAGACAAAGTAGGCAGTAGTGACCATGTTATGAAAACGTATCGCACTGTTATTGTTTTGCATCCCCTGTCATCCTAGTACCCCCCGCCCCCCGTCCCAGAGAGGAGTTGTACAGTCTAATGGCGTGTGGGACAAAGGAGTTCTTGAGTCTATTAGTCCTGCACTTGGGATGAAGCAGTCTAGAACTGAACAGGCTCCTCTGGCCACTGATAACACTATGCAGAGGGTGACTGGCATCATCCAGGATGCTCACTAATTTGTCCACAGTCCTCTTCTCTGCCACCGTCACCAGTGAGTCCAGTTTCATTCCGATTGTAGAACCGGCCCGCCTGATCAGTTTCTCAAGTCTGGAGCTGTCCTTCTTAGATGTACTGCCCCACCAGCACACTACCATGTAGAACAGAACACTGGCAACCACGGACTGGTAGTACATCCACAGGAGTTTTCTCCTGAGGAAGTACAGCCTGCTAAGTCCTTTCTTGTACTGGTGGTCCGTGTTAACAGTCCAGTCCAGCTTGTTGTCCACCCAAACCCCGAGGTACTTGAATGAGTCCACGGTCTGTACCTCAACTCCCTCGATCACAATAGGTTGTGACTCATATCGTGTCAATGCAGCGTTGCGGTAAGCTGTCTTTGATAGTGGTTCGTAGCTTTCTGTCTTTTGTTCCCTGCTTCCAAATTTGTTTTCATATTATAAGTATTACTTTTGTAACTTGTTTGATACCTGCTAGCTTACACGCTAGGCCCCTTTTGGTTTTTTTGCTAGCTTCCATGCTAAGCTCCCTTTGTTTTCTAGCTGCCGGCCTCCTTCTTTGCATCTTGGGGTTCGTCACAAACTAACTGACAATTTTTCAATAAATATATTTATAAAGGATTTTTGAGTTGTTGCTATTTTTAGAATATGTTTGAAAAATCTCACGTACCCCTTGGCATACCTTCAAGTACCCCCATTTGAGAACCACAGGTTTAAGGGGTTCTCTGGCTTAGTGTAGACATGGCCTTAGACCATGACCAAAACAATAGACTTGATGTTCCCATCATGTCTTTGATCTCTGACCTTCCATTTGTTTTGTTCCACCAGAGAGAGACATCTTGGCGAGCACAAGTGTTGTCCCGCATCAGAGAACCAACCTTCCCAGGTCCTTCACTGCCGCCGTGCTGCTGATTGCACAGGAACCAGAACCAGCAATTTCCTAACCAACGGACACCTGAACAATGATGTGTTCGCCTTTCAAATCCTGCGTCCTTTCAAAGCAGAATCATTCCGTTTGGAGCGAGATTTCCATAGCAACTCCTCTTCGAGGGGTTTAGAATCACCACCGTCCAATAATTCTATGATCATCGGACCTTGCCGTTCACAGTGCTTCTTTTCAGGGGGGACAAGGAGGAGGAGGACGCAAGGAGAGTCTCCGGTCTATTTCAGGCCATTCATCTTGCAGGCCCATTAAGATTCAAAATATTGCGACCTTCAATCACGGAGGATTTTATTTGGAGCCGTGGTGATCTCCACTCAAGACGGGCCAGCATTTTGCTGTAATCATCCTCAGTGAGTGGAGGCTGACAAAAACTCTTCATTCAGGCTCAAGCAAAATGCTCATTTCAATGCTGTGACAGCCGCTCAAGCACACAAAAACCAGGACGGTCCTGCTACGGTTGCAGGATTTCAATAAGCAAGGAGTAGCGACAAAAAAAAAACATACACCTAAGGAAATGTACTTTACAGATGCCTCTACATAGCAAATAATGCATACCGTATTTCATTGAATTGCCGCCAAGTATAAAGTATGCGCCTTACTAGAATTACTGCCGGGTCGAACTCGTTTCACAAAATAATTAGCGCATGCTTAGCATTACCACCGGCTCAGGATTAACGTTAGGTCAAACTATATTCGCAAATTATTATTTTTATTAGCGCATTTCCTGAATTTCCGCCGGGTCAAACTCGTCACGTCACGAGTGACACGTCACCTGTCATCATTTTCAAAATGGAGGAGGCTGATTTCAATCATTTGAAATCGCATAAAGGGAAGAAGATTAAGAGCTATTCAGTAGGATTTAAGGTCCAAGCTATTGAATATGCTAAAAAGAACAGTAAGCAGCTATGTTTTATTAATATACCGTAGCTGCGTGTGTCAAATATGAGTCATTAAATGACTCCCGCCTCCTGGTGGTAGAGGGCGCTAGTGATCCTTCTTGCGACTACTCAGGCTGCAGAAGAAGTGACAACAAGCAGCGATCGTTTATTTTTTCCTCTCGCTTGCACTTTTAACGGAGGATTACTTATCTAAAATAAAACAGTTTTCTAAACTGGACTTTCAATCGAAGCAGGGGGTGATAAAGGAAGATCTCCATCGAGACAGAGAGACTTTTAAAACTGAAGAAAGATAAGGAAGACTTCTATAAACAAGTTATCGATGCTTTTGATCAGAAGGAGCTGCACATGGACTTCATTTATAAGTAAAGGTAAGACCATAATGTTTTTTTTTATTAAATGTGCTTTTCATGATTGAATCCTTACATCACACTCAAATTTATAAGCGCAGGCCTAAATTTATCGCATGCCTTTGGTAAGCGCCGGAGTGAGAAGAGGTTTTAAATTAACTAGCGCCCCGGCGGCAATTCAAGGAAATACAGTAACACAAAGACTACGAAACAGCTGCCATAATCGGGGTGGAACGGATTTATTTGTAAATGTTTCATTAGATTCTGCTGTTTCACAAAAAAATCTTAAAAAGATACATTGTTCAACAAACACGAAAAAAAATGAAAACATTTTTTTTAAACAGTTTATCTTCAATTTCGACTCTTTGAAATTCAAAATTCCACCGGAAAAAAAGAGAAAAACTAGCTCATTTGAATATTTTTGAAAAAATTAAAAAAAATTATTTTGGAACATCATTTGTAATTTTTCCCGATTAAGATTAATTTTAGAATTTTAAAAACATGTTTTAAATAGGTTAAAATCCAATCTGCACTTTGTTAGAATATATAACAAATTGGATCAAGATATATTTCTAACAAAGACAAATCATTAATTCTTCTAAATTTTCCAACATTTTTTTTTAAAGAAATTCAAAAGACTTTGAAATAAGATTTAAATTTGATTCTACAGATTTTCTAGATGTGCCAGAATATTTTTTTTAATTTTAATCATAATTCTGAAGGAGTATTTCACAAATATTCTCCGTCGAAAAAACAGAAGCTAAAATGAAGAATTAAAATGTATTTATTATTCCTTACAATAAAAAAAATACATTTACTTGAACATTGATTTAAATTGTCAGGAAAGAAGAGGAAGGAATTTAAAAGGTAAAAAGGTATATGTGTTTAAAAATCCTAAAATCATTTTTAAGGTTGTATTTTTTTCTAAAATTGTCTTTCTGAAAGTTATAAGAAGCAAAGTAAAACAAAAATAAATGTATTTATTTCAACAAGTGAAGACCAAGTCTTTAAAATATTTTCTTAGATTTTCAAATTCTATTTGAGTTTTGTCTCAGAATTAAAAATGTCGAGCAAAGCGAGACCAGCTTGCTAGTAAATAAATACAATTGAAAAAATAGAGGCAGCTCACTGGTAAGTGCTGCTATTTGAGCTATTTTTAGAACAGGCCAGCGGGCACCAGGTTGGTGACCCCTGCTCTAGAGCCATAGGTTCCCTACCCCTGTTCTACAACTTATCCTGAAACTGGCGACAACAGACAATATTTCTTCCAATCTATCCAGTTCCTCCTTGCAAAAAAGTGTTTGTTGTGAAGCTGCTGAGTAAAAGGTGACATGTTGGAAAGAGGCTGCACCACAAATAGCAGAAAGTTCCCCTCACACCAGTTTCTTGGAATGAGGTTCAAGCGTCCTGAGGGCAAATTTGCTTCTGCGTGTTACACAATGGAGGATTAGTCTTCATTACAAAAGAGTCTTGTCAGGGTGAAAGCATTTCTACATCTAATTGCTGCAAAAAACACACATCTGGGAATATGTCCAGGTGAGCTAAGAATGGGAACAGAAGAGTAGTTGAGGTAGAACGTGTCTGTGTCTTCTTGTCTTGGGCGCTGCTGATGCAGCCACTGGAGAAACCATATAACTGTGACAGCAAGGCAACTTTTCATGCACAAGGCGGACTCAAAGTGTTTCACAGACAACAAAGTGAAAAGAAAAGAAAAGCAAAATTAAAATGGAGACAATAAAAATAAAAACAGTGCGGACGTTAAAAGTTAAAAGACTTCGCTGAAAGCTAAGGTGAACATAAAAGTTTCAGTCTAGTTTTTAAAAGTATTGTATTTCCTTGAATTGCCCCCAGGCACTAATTATTTTAAAACCTCTTCTCACTCCGGTGTTTACCAAAGGCATGCGGTAAATTTAGGCCTGCGCTTATACATTTGAGTGTGATGTAAGGATACCATCATAAAAAGCACATTTAATAAAAAAAAACGTTATTATGGTCTTACCTTTACTTATGAATGAAGTCCATGCGCAGCTCCTTCTGATCAAAAGCATCGATAACTTGTTTATAGAAGTCTTCCTTATCTTTCTTCAGTTTTAAAAGTCTCTCTGTCTCGATGGAGATCTTCCTTTATTACCTCCTGCTTCGATTGAAAGTCCAGTTTAAAAAACGGTTTTATTTTAGATATGTAATCCTCCATGTTAAAAGTGCAAGCAAGATGAAAAAATAAACGATTGCTGCTTGTTGTCACTTCTTCTGCAGCCGAGTAGTCGCAAGAAGGATCACTAGCGCCCTCTACCACCAGGAGGCGGGGGTCATTTAATGACTCATATTTGACACACACAGCTACAGTATATTAATAAAACATAGCTGCTTACTGTTCTTTTTAGCATATTCAATAGCTTGGACCTTAAATCCTACTCTTAATCTTCTTCCCTTTATGCGATTTCAAATTATCGAAATCAGCCTCCTCCATTTTGAAAATGATGACAGGTGAAGTGTCACTCGTGACGTGACGAGTTTGACCCGGTGGAAATTCTAGACATCCGCTAATAAAAATAATATTTGCCGAAACCAGTTTGACCCGGCGTTAATCCTGAGTTGGCGGTAATGCTAAGCATGCGCTAATTATTTTGCAAAACGAGTTTGACCCGGCAGTAATTCTAGGCAGGCACATACTATATACCCGGCGGCAATTCAAGGAAATACGGTAGTTGTTTGAGGACAACTTTCTCAATTATTTTACTTATGAATGGTAGATTTGAAATCAGTCTGTAGTTGTTGATAACAGAGGCATCCAGGCGTCACTTTTTTAGAAGAGGTTTAATGACTGCAGTTTTGAAAGCCTTTGGGGAAATTGCCCGATTGAATAGAATTATTAACTATTTGCTATACGTCTGTTGATAGGCAGTCAAAATCATTCTTAAAGAAGTTGGTAAGTAAAACATCAAGGCAGCAGGTGGGTGACTTTAGAGCCGTCACCGTTTCCACTCGAGTTTTAGAGTCTATGGCAGGGGTCAGCAACCTTTTTGAAAGCAAGAGCTACTTCTTGGGTACTGATTCATGCCAAGGGCTACCAGTTTGATACACACTTAAATAAATTGCCAGAAATAGACAATTTGCTCAATTTACCTTTAACTTTATGTTATTATTAATAATTAATGATATTTGTCTTTGTGGAAACACTGATCATTTTATTGATTTCTCACAATAAATTTATATTGAAACGTATAAAATATCAACAAATAAAAATGGGTATTTCTGTCCATCATCCCGTCGTACATTTTTTTTCCTTCTATGGAAGGTTTTTGGTGGAGAATAAATGATAAAAAAAAAAAAAGAATTAATTGTACGGTTTAAAAGAGGAGAAAACACGGAAAAAATGAAAATAACATTTTGAAACAGTTTATCTTCAATTTCAACTCTTTAAAATTCTAAATTCAGCCGAAAAAAAGGAGAAAAACTAGCTAATTCGACTCTTTTTGAAAAAATTTGAAAAATAATTTATGGAACATCAGATTGTAGCTGAGATAGGCACCAGCGCCCCCCGTGACCCCAAAGAAAAAAGCGGTAGAAATTGGATGGATGGATCATTAGTAATTTTTCCTGATCAAGATTCATTTTAGAATTTTGAAAAATCCAATCTGCACTTTGTTAGAATTTATAACAAATTGGACCACGCTATATTTCTAACGAGAACAATTCATAATTTCTTCTAGATTCTCCAGAACAAACATTTTAAAAGAAACTCAAAAGACTTTGAAATAAGATTTAAATTTGATTCTACAGATTTTCTAGATTTGCCAGAGTAATTTTTTTTAATTTTAATCATAATAATTTTGAAGAAATATTTCACAAATATTCGTCGAAAAAATAGAAGCTAAAATGAAGAATTTAATTCAAATGTATTTATTATTCTTTACAATAAAAAATGAATATCAAATATTGATTTAAATTGTCAGGAAAGAAGAGGAAGAAGTTTAAAAGGTAAAGAGGTATATGTGTTTAAAAATCCTTAAAATCGTTTTTAAGGTTGTATTTTTTCTCTAAAATTGTCTGAAAGTTATAAGAAGCAAAGTAAAAAAATAAATGAATTTATTTAAACAAGTGAAGACCAAGTCTTTCAAATATTTTCTTGGATTTTCAAATTCTATTTGAGTTTTGTCTCTCTTAGAATTAAAAATGTCGAGCAAAGCGAGACCAGCTTGCTAGTAAATAAATACAATTTAAAAAATAGAGGCAGCTCACTGGTAAGTGCTGCTATTTGAGCTATTTTTAGAACAGGCCAGCGGGCGACTCATCTGGTCCTTACGGGCACCACGTTGGTGACCCCTGCTCTATGGCATTAAAGCTTGCCCCTCATTTCTGTGTTACTTTTGCCTAAATGTGGTGGTGATCCAACTTTTTTTACTTGAGATATTGATGACACGTCTGATGCCTTCAATGTTATCAGAATAATGCAAACTCATTGCATTTCTGCGTGGAATGGAGTTGGGTTGTATTTGTGTTGGGGGGTTCGTCAGTCTGGCAACGGTTGTGAACAAGGTTTTGGAAATTATTAGAAGCAGAGTCTTCTTTAAAGGTCTGATAATTTTGCTGTAGTTTTGTGAGTACAGTTAAATAATAATTAGAAGACTTCCAGTCAAGCTGGAAGAGAAAAAGGGTCTTTTCCAAACTGTTCCCACGAGCTAAAAATGGAACAAAGTGGTTCGGTGGTCGAGCCCAACATCTAATCATCTAATTAGCTGTGTCATAAAACTTTACAAAGTACAGGTTTTATACTTCCTAAAATCAACATAACATTGGAGTGTTAGTCTTGAACAGGGGTCGGGAACCTTTTTGGCTGAGAGAGCCAAGAAGCCAAATATTTTAAAATGTAATTCTGTAAGAGCCATATAATATTCTTTGAAATAACATTGTTATTCTGAAGCTAACTGTGGAGGGGGGCGTGGCCTGAGGGCCTGCATCGAAGCGGGGTGTTGCCAAGATCAGCCTCGAAATCAGCGACAGGTGCGTAGATTTCCCATCTGGGCATTGTTATCTTATCACCTGCCTCTCGGTTATAAGCAGCAGCCAGGAGGAGAGACGGAGTTGGAGCTGGAGCCAAAGCACAAGCGAGGATGAAAGACAAAAAGACAATTGCTGGAAAGCAACTGAGGGACTTATTGAAAAATAAAACAATATTGTTGGTGCTTGGTGGTCTGAAGAACCCCCAGGAAGGCAAGCCCCACACTAACCAATAGTAAATCAATCAATCAATGTTTACTTATATAGCCCTAAATCACTAGTGTCTCAAAGGGCTGCACAAACCACCACGACATTCTCGGTAGGCCCACATAAGGGCAAGGAAAACTCACACCCAGTGGGACGTCGGTGACAATGATGACTATGAGAACCTTGGAGAGGAGGAAAGCAATGGATGTCGAGCGGGTCTAACATGATACTGTGAAAGTTCAATCCATAATGGATCCAACACAGTCGCGAGAGTCCAGTCCAAAGCGGATCCAACACAGCAGCGAGAGTCCCGTTCACAGCGGAGCCAGCAGGAAACCATCCCAAGCGGAGGCGGATCAGCAGCGCAGAGATGTCCCCAGCCGATACACAGGCAAGCAGTACATGGCCACCGGATCGGACCGGACCCCCTCCACAAGGGAGAGTGGGACATAGAAGAAAAAGCAGCATAACAGTGAAAGCTAACACCGTATTTGCGTGTGATGTCACCTAGCGGCAGCATGTATATGCTGAAGAGTGCAGGGCCAAGGACCGAACCCTGGGGAACTCCACACGTTACCTTAACGTAGTCCGAGGTCACATTGTTATGGGAGACACACTGCATCCTATCAGTAAGATAAGAGTTAAACCATGACAGGGCTAAGTCTGACATACCAATTCGTGTTTTGATACGCTCTAATAAAATATTATGATCGACGGTATCGAAAGCAGCGCTAAGATCGAGGAGCAGCAACATAGATGACGCATCAGAATCCATCGTTAGCAATAGATCATTAGTCATTTTTGCGAGGGCTGTCTCCGTGGACTGATTTGCCCTGAAACCGGATTGAAAGGTTTCACATAGATTGTTAGACGCTAAGTGTTCATTTAACTGCTCCGCAACAATTTTTTCAAGGATTTTTGAAATAAAGGGAAGGTGAGACACCGGTCGGTAGTTTACCATGAGGTCAGGATCGAGGTTAGGTCTTTTAAGAAGAGGATGAATAACCGCTTTTTTGAATGCTAGGGGAACAGTGCCCGAGGAGAGTGATAAGTTTATAATATTTAGCACTGATGGCCCTAATAATACAAAGAGCTCCTTGATAAGTTTCCCAGGAAGAGGGTCAAGTAAGCATGTTGTCTGTTTTATTCCATTTACACGTTGTAACAATTCCTCTAATGTTATTTCCTCAAAACGAGAGAAACTATTTTGGAGGGCAGTATCCGCCGTATATACCATCGTATCTGTGTTACTATAACCCCGTTGTAGCTGGGACGCATTGTCTTAAATAACTTCCTACCATTAACGCAACTTCTTAAACAGGTGCGGTACAAACGGATGGATGGATTAAAAATGCATGAGAATGTTTTATATTTTGAACATTATTTTTAACACTGTGATTACAAGCAGAATTATTCATTACTTATCGTGTTAAGTAATGTGAGCTAAGATTTATCTGAGAGCCAGAGGCAGTCATCAAAAGAGCCACATCTGGCTCTAGAGCCATAGGTTCCCTACCCCTGGTCTAGAATAATCCCAGTGAGGGAAATACTTTGCAAAGATATCCTCTTGCGCCATAAATGAAGTCAATGTTCATAAAATGAGCAGCTTAGTTACTTCTTCGACGTTGACAAAATGCAGGTTTGGTCTGTTAAGTTCTTCAGTCTCACATGGAAACAGCTGTCGACATCAAAGGATCAATGCCAGCTCCTAAAGTCTTTAGTACAGTGGTGCCCTGGTTTATGAATTCAGTGGTTTTGGGACAGAGTTCGTAACACAAAGTACTCGTATCGCAAATCTGTGTATAATTACCGTATTTTTCGGATTAATAAGTCGCCCCGGAGTATAAGTCGCACCGGCCGAAAATGCATAATAAAGAAGGAAAAAAACATATATACGTCGCACTGGAGTATGTCTCACATAACAATGTGACCTCGGACTACGTTAACGTGTGGAGTTCCCCAGGGTTCGGTCCTTGGCCCTGCACTCTTCAGCATCTACATGCTGCCGCTAGGTGACATCATACGCAAATACGGTGTTAGCTTTCACTGTTATGCTGATGACACCCAACTCTACATGCCCCTAAAGCTGACCAACACGCCGGATTGTAGTCAGCTGGAGGCGTGTCTTAATGAAATTAAACAATGGATGTCCGCTAACTTTTTGCAACTCAACGCCAAAAAAACGGAAATGCTGATTATCGGTCCTGCTAGACACCGACCTCTATTTAATAATACAACTCTAACATTTGACAACCAAACAATTAAACAAGTCGACACGGTAAAGAATCTGGGTATTATCTTCCACCCAACTCTCTCCTTTGAGGCACACATTAAAAGCGTTACTAAAACGGCCTTCTTTCATCTCCGTAATATCGCTAAAATTCGCTCCATTCTGTCCACTAAAGACGCTGAGATCATTATCCATGCGTTTGTTACGTCTCGCCTCGATTACTGTAACGTATTATTTTGGGGTCTCCCCATGTCTAGCATTAAAAGATTACAGTTGGTACAAAATGCGGCTGCTAGACTTTTGACAAGAACAAGAAAGATTGATCACATTACGCCTGTACTGTATATACCTTTATATACATATATACATACATATATATACCTATACTGTATATACCTTTATATACATATATACATACATATATACCTATACTGTATATACCTTTATATACATATATACATACATATATACCTATACTGTATATACCTTTATATACATATATACATACATATATACCTATACTGTATATACCTTTATATACATATATACATACATATATACCTATACTGTATATACCTTTATATACATATATACATACATATATACCTATACTGTATATACCTTTATATACATATATACATACATATATACCTATACTGTATATACCTTTATATACATATATACATACATATATACCTATACTGGCTCACCTGCACTGGCTTCTTGTGCACTTAAGATGTGACTTTAAGGTTTTACTACTTACGTATAAAATACTACACGGTCTAGCTCCATCCTATCTTGCCGATTGTATTGTACCATATGTCCCGGCAAGAAATCTGCGTTCGAAGGACTCCGGCTTATTAGTGATTCCTAGAGCCAAAAAAAAGTCTGCGGGCTATAGAGCGTTTTCCGTTCGGGCTCCAGTACTCTGGAATGCCCTCCCGGTAACAGTTCGAGATGCCACCTCAGTAGAAGCATTTAAGTCTCACTTAAAAACTCATTTGTATAATCTAGCCTTTAAATAGACTCCCTTTTTAGACCAGTTGATCTGCCGTTTCTTTTCTTTTTCTCCTATGTCCCACTCTCCCTTGTGGAGGGGGTCCGGTCCGATCCGGTGGCCAAGTACTGCTCGCCTGTGTATCGGCTGGGGACATCTCTGCGCTGTTGATCTGCCTCCGCTTGGGATGGTTTCCTGCTGGCTCTGCTGTGAACGGGACTCTCGCTGCTGTATTGGATCCGCTTTGGACTGGACTCTCGTGACTGTGTTGGATCCATTATGGATTGAACTTTCACAGGATCATGTTAGACCCGCTCGACATCCATTGCTTTCCTCCTCTCCAAGGTTCTCATAGTCATCATTGTCACCGACGTCCCACTGGGTGTGAGTTTTCCTTGCCCTTATGTGGGCCTACCGAGGATGTCGTGGTGGTTTGTGCAGCCTTTTGAGACACTAGTGATTTAGGGCTATATAAGTAAACATTGATTGATTGATTGATAAGTCGCATTTTTGGGGGAAATTTATTTGATAAAATTTAACACCAAGAAAAGACATTTGAAAGGCAATTTAAAATAAATAAAGAATATTGAACAACAGGCTGAATAAGTGTAGGTTATATGAGGCATAAATAACCAACTGAGAAGGTGCCTGAACATATTATGGTAAGAGTAAGTATTTGTGTACATATAGATGTAGATTCACACAATGAGACACGAACAGTATTTGAAGGCAATTTTAAATACACATTTGTTGGGATTTTCTTCTATTAAGTGAATTTTGACACAACGATCGTGGAAGAAGTTGGGTTGCAAGATGGGAAAAGTTAAAGGGGAACATTATCAGCAGACCTATGTAAGCGTCAATATATACCTTGATGGTGCAGAAAAAAGACCATACATTTTTTTAACCGATTTCCGAACTCTAAATGGGTGAATTTTGGCGAATTAAACGCCTTTCTGTTTATCGGTCTTTTAGCGATGTCAGAATGTGACGTCGCTGAGGTAACACACCCGCCATTTTCATTTTCACATTACAAACACCGGGTCTCAGCTCTGTTATTTTCCGTTACTTTCTACTACTTTTTGGAACCTTGGAGACATCATGCCTCGTCGGTGTGTTGTCGGAGGGTGTAACAACACTAACAGGGAGGGATTCAAGTTGCACCACTGGCAAGAAATCTGCCACCAGACCCCCTTAAATTTCCACATTTGACCGGCGATGCTAAGACAGACATGGCACAGAGATGTATGGATAACCTGCAGATGCATTTGCAACCATTAAGTCAACGAAATCACAAAGGTGAGTTTTGTTGATGTTGTTGACTTATGTGCTAATCAGACATATTTGGTCACGGCATGACTGCCAGATAATCGATACTAACATGCTACGCTAATTGATGCTAACTTGATATTTACGCCAGCTGTATGTACATTTGAAGCTAGATACCCACATTTAATGCGAAACAAACACTTGCCAATCGACGGATTTAAGTTGCTCCAGTGTCACAAGATGTGAAAGTCCTGATCGTTTGGTCCGCACATTTTACCGGCGATGCTAATAAGGCAGCCATGCTATGGGCCACTTCATTAGGTACACCCACGCTATGGCCGAATAGCGTCAATAGCTATTCGCTCAATAGCTTCAATTTCTTCTTCAATTTCGTTTTCGCTATCTGCCTCCATACTGCGACCATCTGTTTCAATACATGCATAATCTGTTGAATCGCTTAAACCGCTGAAATCAGAGTCTGAATCCGAGCTAATGTCGCTATATCTCGCTGTGGTAACCGCCATGTTGTTTGTGTTGGCAGCACTGTGTGACGTCACAGGGAAATGGCCAGTGTCTTCGCAGAGAGCGAAAATAAGGCACTTTAAAGGGGAACATTATCACAATTTCAAAAGGGTTAAAAACAATAAAAATCCGTTCCCAGTGGCTTGTTGTATTTTTTGAAGTTTTTTTCAAAATTTTACCGGTCTCGGAATATCCCTAAATAAAGCTTTAAAGTGCCTTATTTTCGCTCTCTGCGAAGACACTGACCATTTCCCTGTGACGTCACACAGTGCTGCCAATGTAAACAAACAATGGGAATACCACAGCAAGATATAGCGACATTAGCTCGGATTCAAACTCGGATTTCAGCGACTTAAGCGATTCAACAGATTACGCATGTATTGAAACAGATGGTTGGAGTATGAAAATATTGAAGAAGAAACTGAAGCTATTGACGCTATTCATAGCCACAGCATGGCCGAATAGCTGCGTTAGCATCGCCGGTATAATGTGCGGACCAAACGATCAGGACTTTCGCATCTTTTGACACTGGAGCAACTTAAATCCGTCGATTGGTAAGTGTTTGTTTCGCATTAAACGTGGGTGGAAGGAAACGTAATATAGTTGCAAATGCATCTGCAGGTTATCCATACATCTCTGTGCCATGTCTGTCTTAGCATCGCCGGTCAAATGTGGAGACACTCTGGCACATTCAATGGGGGTCTGGCGGCAGACACTTTGGCATCTTCTTGCCAGTGGTGCAACTTGAATCCCTCCCTGTTAGTGTTGTTACACCCTCCGACAACACACCGTCGAGGCATGATGTCTCCAAGGTTCCAAAAAATAGTCAAAAAAACGGAAAATAACAGAGCTGAGACCCGGTGTTTGTAATGTGTTGAAAATGAAAATGGTGGGTGTGTTACCTCGGCGACGTCACATTCTGACGTCATCGCCTCCAGCGCGGTAAACAGAAAGGCGTTTAATTCGCCAAAATTCACCCATTTAGAGTTCGGAAATTGGTTAAAAAAATAGATGGTCTTTTTTCTGCACCATCAAGGTATATATTGACGCTTACATAGGTCTGCTGATAATATTCCCCTTTAAAACTTTATTTAGGGATATTCCGGGACCGGTAAAATTTTGAAAAAAACTTCAAAAAATACAACAAGCCACTGGGAACTGATTTTTATTGTTTTTAACCCTTTTGAAATTGTGATAATGTTCCCCTTTAAGAATCCCTGCATTAAACCACAGAGAAGTAGATGACACACATGTCTGCAAGGAGAGAGGTCAGAGTGATGGTCACCCATTATGTCAATTACTACTACTACAAATAATACTACTACTACTACTACAAATACTACTACTACAAATACTACTACTAATACTACTACTTCTACTACAAGTAAGGAATGAATGAGCCAAGTTGTCATTATTACTCCTGCTACACTTGAGCGGTTTCACTAGTTTCCAAATAAATGACTAACTTTCCAATGAGGGGAGGGACTGTTTGTCTCAACGAGTCTATCGTGTTGTTTTTGGTAAATTGCGCAATATGAAGTAACAAAGCTGGCAACCAGCCATTACATTGTGAGAACTTTCTGACGGGACGTAATGTTCCTTTATAGAGGGGTGTGTCAGCAGCGGTGTCAGATTTACTCAGCAGGTGTGTGACGTGAGATCCAGGTTTAATTACAAATAGCATGACTTCAGGATAGTCTAGACCAGGGGTCACCAACGTGGTGCCCGCGGGTTACCAGGTCGCCCATAAGGACCAGATGAGTCGCCCGCTGGCTTGTTCTAAAAACAGCTCAAATAGCAGCACTTACCAGTGAGCTGCCTCTATTTTCTGACGTCATCCCTGTTCCCTGATTGTTTCCACCTGTTCCCCATTACCCTCATGTGTCTTATAAGCCCACTCCTCCCTTTGTTCTGTGCCAGATTGTTTCGTTTATTCGAGCTCTCTAGCGTCCATGTCCATGCCTTACCTTGCCTCGTCTCGTGCTTATGTTCCTTGATCCCTTCGTTACTATTTTTGAGTTTTCCTTTCTTCCTCCTCAGTAGAGTGATTTTCTTGTTATTTAGTTTATTCAGCTGAAGTGGTGAGTTATCAGTTATTTTTCATTCTTTCCTCAAATTTCTGAATGACAATTTTTTGTTAAAATTGTATTAGTTTAGAACAGGGGTCACCAACGTGGTGCCCTTAAGGACCAGATGAGTCGCCCGCTGGCCTGTTCTAAAAACAGCACAAATAGCAGCACTTACCAGTGAGCTGCCTCTATTTTCTGACGTCATCCCTGTTCCCTGATTGTTTCCACCTGTTCCCCATTACCCTCATGTGTCTTATAAGCCCACTCCTCCCTTTGTTCTGTGCCAGATTGTTTCGTTTATTCGAGCTCTCTAGCGTCCATGTCCATGCCTTACCTTGCCTCGTCTCGTGCTTATGTTCCTTGATCCCTTCGTTACTATTTGAGTTTTTCTTTCTTCCTCCTCAGTAGAGTGATTTTCTTGTTATTTAGTTTAATTCAGCTGAAGTGGTGAGTTATCAGTTATTTTTCATTCTTTCCTCAAATTTCTGAATGACAATTTTTTGTTAAAATTGTATTAGTTTAGACCAGGGGTCACCAACGTGGTGCCCGTAAGGACCAGATGAGTCGCCCGCTGGCCTGTTCTAAAAACAGCACAAATAGCAGCACTTACCAGTGAGCTGCCTCGATTTTCTGACGTCATCCCTGTTCCCTGATTGTTTCCACCTGTTCCCTATTACCCTCATGTGTCTTATAAGCCCACTCCTCCCTTTGTTCTGTGCCAGATTGTTTCGTTTATTCGAGCTCTCTAGCGTCCATGTCCATGCCTTACCTTGCCTCGTCTCGTGCTTATGTTCCTTGATCCCTTCGTTACTATTTTTGAGTTTTCCTTTCTTCCTCCTCAGTAGAGTGATTTTCTTGTTATTTAGTTTATTCAACTGAAGTGGTGAGTTATCAGTTATTTTTCATTCTTTCCTCAAATTTCTGAATGACAATTTTTTGTTAAAATTGTATTAGTTTAGACCAGGGGTCACCAACGTGGTGCCCGTAAGGACCAGATGAGTCGCCCGCTGGCCTGTTCTAAAAACAGCACAAATAGCAGCACTTACCAGTGAGCTGCCTCGATTTTCTGACGTCATCCCTGTTCCCTGATTGTTTCCACCTGTTCCCCATTACCCTCATGTGTCTTATAAGCCCACTCCTCCCTTTGTTCTGTGCCAGATTGTTTCGTTTATTCGAGCTCTCTAGCGTCCATGTCCATACCTTGCCTTGCCTCGCGCTTATGTTCCTTGATCCCTTCGTTACTATTTTTGAGTTTTTCTTTCTTCCTCCTCAGTAGAGTGATGTTCTTGTTATTTAGTTTAATTCAGCTGAAGTGGTGAGTTATCAGTTATTTTTCATTGTTTCCTCAAATTTCTGAATGACAATTTTTTGTTAAAATTGTATTAGTTTAGACCAGGGGTCACCAACGTGGTGCCCGTAAGGACCAGATGAGTCGCCCGCTGGCCTGTTCTAAAAACAGCACAAATAGCAGCATTTACCAGTTAGCTGGCTCTATTTTCTGACGTCATCCCTGTTCCCTGATTGTTTCCACCTGTTCCCCATTACCCTCATGTGTCTTATAAGCCCACTCCTCCCTTTGTTCTGTGCCAGATTGTTTCGTTTATTCGAGCTCTCTAGCGTCCATGTCCATGCCTTACCTTGCCTCGTCTCGTGCTTATGTTCCTTGATCCCTTCGTTACTATTTGAGTTTTTCTTTCTTCCTCCTCAGTAGAGTGATTTTCTTGTTATTTAGTTTAATTCAGCTGAAGTGGTGAGTTATCAGTTATTTTTCATTCTTTCCTCAAATTTCTGAATGACATTTTTTTGTTAAAATTGTATTAGTTTAGACCAGGGGTCACCAACGTGGTGCCCGTAAGGACCAGATGAGTCGCCCGCTGGCCTGTTCTAAAAACAGCACAAATAGCAGCACTTACCAGTGAGCTGCCTCGATTTTCTGACGTCATCCCTGTTCCCTGATTGTTTCCACCTGTTCCCCATTACCCTCATGTGTCTTATAAGCCCACTCCTCCCTTTGTTCTGTGCCAGATTGTTTCGTTTATTCGAGCTCTCTAGCGTCCATGTCCATGCCTTACCTTGCCTCGTGCTTATGTTCCTTGATCCCTTCGTTACTATTTTTTTGTTTTCCTT
The DNA here is from genome assembly GCF_033978795.1 of Nerophis ophidion. Taxonomy (NCBI): domain Eukaryota; kingdom Metazoa; phylum Chordata; class Actinopteri; order Syngnathiformes; family Syngnathidae; genus Nerophis; species Nerophis ophidion. The sequence goes on along the minus strand of NC_084629.1, from coordinate 41,276,937 downwards.
TCTTCCTCCTCAGTAGAGTGATTTTATTTTTATTTAGTTTATTTCAGCTGAAGTGGTGAGTTATCAGTTATTTTTCATTCTTTCCTCAAATTTCTGAATGACAATTTTTTGTTAAAATTGTATTAGTTTAGACCAGGGGTCACCAACGTGGTGCCCGTAAGGACCAGATGAGTCGCCCGCTGGCCTGTTCTAAAAATAGCTCAAATAGCAGCACTTACCAGTGAGCTCCCTCTATTTTTTAAATTGTATTTATTTACTAGCAAGCTGGTCTCGCTTTGCTCGACATTTTTCATTTTAAGAGAGACAAAACTCAAATAGAATTTGAAAATCCAAGAAAATATTTGAAAGACTTGGTCTTCACTTGTTTAAATAAATTCATTTATTTTTTTACTTTGCTTCTTATGACTTTCAGAAAGACCATTTTAGAGAAAAAATAGAACCTTAAAATGATTTTAGGATTTTTAAACACATATACCTTTTTACCTTTTAAATTCCTTCCTCTTCTTTCCTGACAATTTAAATCAATATTCAAGTAAATATATTTTTTTATTGTAAAAAATAGCAGCACTTACCAGTGAGCTGCCTCTATTTTTGGAATTGTATTTATTTACTAGCAAGCTGGTCTCGCTTTGCTCGACATTTTTAATTCTAAGAGAGACAAAACTCAAATAGAATTTGAAAATCCAAGAAAATATTTTAAAGACTTGGTCTTCACTTGTTTAAATAAATTCATTTTTTTTAAACTTTGCTTCTTATAACTTTCAGAAAGACAATTTTAGAGAAAAAAATACAACCTTAAAGGGGAACATTATCAGCAGACCTATGTAAGCGTCAATATATACCTTGATGTTGCAGAAAAAAAGACCATATGTTTTTTTAACCGATTTCCGAACTCTAAATGGGTGAATTTTGGCGAATTAAACGCCTTTCTGTTTATGCCTCTGAGCGACGACGTCACATCGATACTCAACACCATTTTTCCCTAAACATCAGACACATCGAGTCGAATCAGCTCTGTTATTTTCCGTTTTTTCGACTGTTTTCCGTACCTTGGAGACATCATGCCTCGTCGGAGGGTGTAACAACACTAACAGGGACGGACTCAAGTTGATTTACGTAGAGTGTGCTTCAATTAGCACGGCATGCTAATCGATGCTAACATGCTTTTTAGGCTAGCTCTATGTACATATTGCATCATTATGCCTCATTTTAGCTATATTTGCATCCAGCCTTTCCCTCCATCCACATTTAATGCCAAACAAACACATACCAATCGACGGATTTAAGTTGCTCCAATGTCAAGAGATGCAAAAGTCCCCCATTTGGTTTTTACCGGCGATGCTATGACAGAGATGGCAAAAATGTCTGGATATCCTGCGACACTCAAAGCAGATGCATTTCCAACGATAAAGTCAACAAAATCACAAAGGTGAGGGTTGTTGTTATTGACTTATGTGCTAATCAGACATATTTGGTCGCGGCATGACTGCCAGCTAATCGATGCTAACATGCTAATTAGGCTTCCTGTATGTACATTAGAAACTATATTTACATCCAGCGTTTCCCTCCACCCACATTTAACGCGAAACAAACACTTACCAATCGACGGATTTAAGTTGATCCAGTGTCAATGCGAAAGTCCTGATCGGTTGGTCTTCACATTTTACCGGCGATGCTACGACAGAAATGGCAAAAATGTCTGGATATCCTGCGACACTGAAAGCAGATGCATTTCCAACGATAAAGTCAACAAAATCACAAAGGTGAGTGTTGTTGTTATTGACTTATGTGCTAATCAGACATATTTGGTCGCGGCATGACTGCCAGCTAATCGATGCTAACATGCTATTTAGGCTTCCTGTATGTACATTTGAAACTATATTTACATCCAGCGTTTCCCTCCACCCACATTTAATGCGAAACAAACACTTACCAATCGACGGATTTAAGTTGATCCAGTGTCAATGCGAAAGTCCTGATGGGTTGGTCTTCACGTTTTACCGGCGATGCTACGACAGAGATGGCAAAAAGGTCTGGATATCCTGCGACACTCAAAGCAGATGCATTTCCAACGATAAAGTCAACAAAATCACAAAAGGTGAGTGTTGTTATTGACTTATGTGCTAATCAGACATATTTGGTCGCGGCATGACTGCCAGCTAATTGATGCTAACATGCTATTTAGGCTTCCTGTATGTACATTTGAAACTATATTTACATCCAGCGTTTCCCTCCATCCACATTTAATGCGAAACAAACACTTACCAATCGACGGATTTAAGTTGATCCAGTGTCAATGCGAAAGTCCTGATGGGTTGGTCTTCACATTTTACCGGCGATGATACGACAGAGATGACAAAAAGGTCCGGGTATCCTGCGACACTCAAAGCAGATGCATTTCCAACGATAAAGTCAACAAAATCACAAAGGTGAGGGGTTGTTGTTATTGACTTATGTGCTAATCAGACATATTTGGTCGCAGCATGACTGCCAGCTAATCGATGCTAACATGCTATTTAGGCTACCTGTATGTACATTTGAAACTATATTTACATCCAGTGTTTCCCTCCACCCACATTTAATGCGAAACAAACACTTACCAATCGACGGATTTAAGTTGATCCAGTGTCAATGCAAAAGTCCTGATCGGTTGGTCTTCACATTTTACCGGCGATGCTAACGCAAAGATGGCCGAATAGCCTCAATAGCTCAGTAGCTTCAGTTTCTTCTTCAATTTCGTTTTCGCTATCTGCCTCCACATTCCAACCATCTGTTTCAATACATGCGTAATCTGTTGAATCGCTTAAGCCGCTGAAATCCGAGTCTGAATACGAGCTAATGTCGCTACATCTTGCTGTGCTATTTGCCATTGTTTGTATCGGAATCACTATGTGACGTCACACGAAAATGGACAGTTGCTTAAGCAAATAGCGAAAATCAAGCACTTTAAAGCTTTTTTTAGGCATATTCCGGGAAGGGTAAAAAATTTTAAAAAATTTAAAAATAAAATAAGCCCCTGGGAACTGATTTTTATTGATTTTAACCCTTCTGAAATTGTGATAATGTTCCCCTTTAAAATTTATTTTAGGATTTTTAAACACATTTACCTTTTAAATTCCTTCCTCTTCTTTCCTGACAATTTAAATCAATGTTCAGTTAAATTAATTTTTTTTATTGTAAAGAATAATAAATACATTTAAATTTAATTCTTCATTTTAGCTTCTGTTTTTTCAACAAAGAATATTTATGAAGTATTTCTTCAAACTTATTAAAATTCAAAACAAATATTCTGACAAATCTAGAAAATCTGTACTATCAATTTTAAATCTTATTTCAAAGTCTTTTGAATTTCTTTTCAAATTTTTGTTCTGGAAAATCTAGAAGAAGTAATGATTTGTCTTTGCTAGAAATATAGCTTGGTCTAATTTGTTATATATTCTAACAAAGTGAAGATTGGATTTTAACCTATTTAAAACATGTCATCAAAATTCTAAAATTAATCTTAAAAGCCTACTGAAATGAGATGTTCTTATTTAAACGGGAATAGCAGGTCCATTCTATGTGTCATACTTCATCATTTTGCGATATTGGCATTTTTTTTTTTGAAAGGATTTAGTAGAGAACATCCACGATAAAGTTCGCAACTTTTGGTCGCTAATAAAAAAGCCTTGCCCGTACCGGAAGTAGCGTGACATCACGGAATGTGGAGATGAGGAAATTTAGAGTGAAGGACTAGAAAAAAAAAGTTGAAAAAAAAAAGGCGATTGCATTGGGAGTGATTCAGTTATTTTTAGACACATTTACTAGGATAATTTTGGAAAATCCCTTATCTTTCTATAGTGTTGCTAGTGTTTTAGTGAGTTAAACATTACCTGATAGTCAGAGGGGGTGTGTCCACGGGTGTGTTGACGCCAGTAAATACCATGAATTGATTAACGTGGACCCCGACTTAAACAAGTTGAAAAACTTATTGGGGTGTTACCATTTAGTGGTCAATTGTACGGAATATGTACTGTACTGTGCAATCTACTAATAAAAGTATCAATCAATCAATCAAGTCCCTGAGGGAAATCACAAAGCTGCAGCAAGACAGAAGCTCCGCTGATCTCCCGGTTAGAGGCGACTTATTACCACAATTTTCTCACCGAAAACTGCCGGTTGACATGTAGTCGGGATCCATGTTCGCTTGACCGCTCTGTCTGATCCATAGTAAAGCTTCACCTCCGGGAATTTTAAACAAGGAATCACCGTGTGTTTGTGTGGCTAAAGGCTAAATGCTTCCCACCTACAGCTTTCTTCTTTGACGTCTCCATTATTAATTGAACAAATTGCAAAAAATTCAGCAACACAGACGTCCAGAATACTGTGTAATTATGCGATGAAAAGAGAGTACTTTCAGCCGTAAGTGGTGCTGCGCTAATATGTCCCCTCCAACCAATAACGTAACAAACACGCGTCATTAAACGAGTCATCATTCCGAGACGTTTTCAGCAAGAAACTCCGCGGGAAATTTAAAATTGCAATTTAGTAAACTAAAGCGGCCGTATTGTCATGTGTTGCAATGTTAATATTTCATCATTGATATACAAACTATCAGACTGCGTGGTGGCTAGTAGTGGCTTTCAGTAGGACTTTTAAAATCCCTGGGTTCTCTTTTACCTTAGCATTGTGGACACAGATGTTGAGTCGCCGCTGTTCATCCAAAGCCGAGTCAATCCTCGTCATCCCAAACGTTTTTAGCGCAATCTAGCTTTGAATATGTTTGTTGAGGCTTCTTTGCAACTTCTTTAGGTCACAAAATCCCATTTGAGTCCACACAGTTCCACAGGTTGAAAAAAAAGACCGTAGGTCTGGGATCATGAGCGCCCCGCCCCTAACGTGAGGCACGAGAACAGTTTGCCTCACCTCAGACTTTTTTCTCTGCCGTTTTGATGGCTTAACCAACACACAAAACATGTTACTCGCTGCGGCACTTGACTCGCTTACTTAACTGTAAATTGATTAACTTGGACTTAAACAAGTTGAAAAACTTATTGGGGTGTTACCTTTTAGTGGTCAATTGTACGGAATATGTACTGTACTGTGCAATCTACTAATAAAAGTTTCAATCAATCAATCAAACCGTATGTTTCTGATTATGAGCGCCCCTATCGTGAGGCACGAGAACGGTTTGCCTCACCTCAGACTTTTTTCTCTGCCGTTTTGATGGCTTAACAAACACACAAAACATGTTACTCGCTGCAGCACTTGACTCGCTTACGCCACTGTGAATTGATTACCATGAATTGATTAACGTGGACCCCGACTTAAACAAGTTGAAAAACTTATTGGGGTGTTACCTTTTAGTGGTCAATTGTAGGGAATATGTACTGAACTGTGCTATCTACTAATAAAAGTTTCAATCAATCAATCAATCAAACCGTATGTTTCTGATCATGAGCGCCCCTATCGTGAGGCACGAGAACGGTTTGCCTCACCTCAGACTTTTTTCTCTGCCGTTTTGATGGCTTAACCAACACACAAAACATGTTACTCGCTGCAGCACTTGACTCGCTTACTTCACTGTAAATTGATTACCATGAATTGATTGACAAGTTGAAAAACTTATTGGGGTGTTACCATTTAGTGGTCAATTGTACGGAATATGTACTGTACTGTGCTATCTACTAATAAAAGTTTCAATCAATCAATCAATCAAACCGTATGTTTCTGATCATGAGCGCCCCTATCGTGAGGCACGAGAACGGTTTGCCTCACCTCAGACTTTTTTCTCTGCCGTTTTGATGGCTTAACCAACACACAAAACATGTTGCTCGCTGCAGCACTTGACTCGCTTACGCCACTGTGAATTGATTACCATGAACTGATTAACGTGGACCCCGACTTAAACAAGTTGAAAAACTTATTGGGGTGTTACCTTTTAGTGGTCAATTGTAGGGAATATGTACTGTACTGTGCAATCTACTAATAAAAGTTTCAATCAATCAAACCGTATGTCTCTGATCATGAGCGCCTCTATCGTGAGGCACACGAACTGTTTGCCTCACCTCATACTTTTTTCTCTGCCGTTTTGAACGCTCAGCCAAAAACACGTTCTGGCCGTATGACAGACAGAGAAGTTTTACGAGGGATTGTGAAAATTCAGCGATTTTGAAGAAAAAAATAATCCACATTGGTGTAGCTAAATGAAAATGAAAAACTAACAATTACAATTATTTTATCATATTTTATTTCTTTGCATGATCACAGGTGAGGCACTGCCTCCTCTGACCGCACGTCACTGAAAAATGTCAGCAGCACAACAAAATTATTCCTGCACCTGAAACAGAACCTGAATGCGAGAAAGGCAACTTTTTACGAGGCGAACAAGAAAGTTACAACAAACTTAGGCTACAAATCAGCTTACTGTGGATGATGGAATTATTTATCATGTAGGATGATACCGTCTATGAGGATACCGTGTTTGATGATACCACGTATGATGATGCCGTGTATGAGGATACGGTGTATGAGGATGCCATGTATGATGATACCATGTATGATGATACCATGTATGATGATACCGTGTATGAGGATGCTGTGTTTGATGATGCCGTGTATGAGGATGCCGTGTATGATGATGCTGTGCTTGAGGATACCATGTATGAGGATGCCAAGTATGATGTATGATGATACCAAGTATGATGATATGTGTATGAGGATACCGTGTATGAGGATATGTGTATGAGGATGCCGTGTATGATGATGCTGTGTTTGATGATACCATTTATGAGGATGCCAAGTATGATGTATGATGATACCAAGTATGATGATACATGTATGAGGATGCCGTGTATGATGTTGCTGTGTTTGATGATACCATTTATGAGGATGCCAAGTATGATGTATGATGATACCAAGTATGATGATATGTGTATGAGGATGCCGTGTATGATGTTGCTGTGTTTGATGATACCATTTATGAGGATGCCAAGTATGATGTATGATGATACCAAGTATGATGATATGTGTATGAGGATACCGGGTATGAGGATGCCGTGTATGATGATGCTGTGTTTGATGATACCATTTATGAGGATGCCAAGTATGATGTATGATGATACCAAGTATGATACATGTATGAGGATGCCGTGTATGATGTTGCTGTGTTTGATGATACCATTGATGAGGATGCCAAGTATGATGTATGATGATACCAAGTATGATGATACGTGTATGAGGATGCCGTGTATGAGGATGCTGTGTTTGATGATACCATTTATGAGGATGCCAAGTATGATGTATGATGATACCAAGTATGACGATGCCATGTATGATGATACCAAGTATGATGATATGTGTATAATGATACGTGTATGATACAGTGTATGAGGATCCTGTGTATGAGGATACCGTGTATGAGGATACCATGTATGAGGATACCATGTATAATGATGCTGTGTTTGATGATACCATTTATGAGGATGCCAAGTATGATGTATGATGATACCAAGTATGATGATGCCATGTATGATGATACCAAGTATGATGATATGTGTATAATGATACGTGTATGAGGATACCGTGTATGAGGATAACGTGTATGAGGATACCGTGTATGAAGATAGCGTGTATGAAGATAGCGTGTATGAGGATAGCGTGTATGAGGATACCGTGTATGAGGATACCGTGTTTGAGGATACCGTGTTTGAGGATACCGTGTATGAGGATACCGTGTATGAGGATACCGTGTATGAGGATACCGTGTATGAGGATACGTGTATGAGGATACGTGTATGAGGATACTGTGTTTGATGATACATGTATGAGGATACCAAGTATGATGATACCAAGTATGATGATACCAAGTATGATGATACCAAGTATGAGGATACCAAGTATGAGGATACCAAGTATGAGGATACCGTGTATGAGGATACCGTGTATGATAATACCGTGTATGAAGATACCATGTATGATGTATGATGTATGATGTATGAAGATACCATGTATGATGATACCATGTATGATGATACCACAATCCATCCTAATTTGAAGAATAAACCTAAACATCACTGATAACTCTTTAAATTTACTCTCAGTCAACTTAAACAATTTTGTCAACATCAGAGAAATGATCTCCTTTAAACATTTTCCCCATTGAAATTATTTTCTTGACACATTCTTCTCAGTTTAAACAAGCAAACAAACACTTATTTTCTTTACTTTTCTCACCAGTTGTGTCTTCTGAGTCCACACAGCAGCTGTCTTCCTTCCTCTTAGCAGCGTGTCAACAAGGTCACAGACTCAAGCTCAAACATTGTAAGCATGTGCTCTGAGCAGGTGAGCAGGTGAGCAGGTGAACAGGTGAACTCAATCAAGCCAATCTGGTGGAAGCAGGTGGAGATGTTCATCTCTCAGCTCTCACTGTTGCCCCCTCAGGCCTGGAGTGTGCTCTGCAAATCAGTGGTGTTTGGTGACTTGTCCAGGGTGTTTGTACACCCTGGACAAGTCACCACCTCATCACAGGGCCAACACAGATAGACAGACAACATTCACACACTAGGGACCATTTAGTGTTGCCAATCAACCTATCCCCAGGTGCATGTCTTTGGAGGTGGGAGGGGCCTATCCTCAGGTGCATGTCTTTAGAGGTGGGAGGGGCCTATCCCCAGGTGCATGTCTTTGGGGGTGGGAGGGGCCTATCCTCAGGTGCACGTCTTTAGAGGTGGGAGGGGCCTATCCCCAGGTGCATGTCTTTGGGGGTGGGAGGGGCCTATCCTCAGGTGCATGTCTTTAGAAGTGGGAGGGGCCTATCCCCAGGTGCATGTCTTTGGAGGTGGGAGGAGCCTATCCCCAGGTGCATGTCTTTGGAGGTGGGAGGAGCCTATCCCCAGGTGCATGTCTTTAGAGGTGGGAGGGGCCTATCCCCAGGTGAATGTCTTTAGAGGTGGGAGGGGCCTATCCCCAGGTGCATGTCTTTGGGGGTGGGAGGGGCCTATCCTCAGGTGCATGTCTTTAGAGGTGGGAGGGGCCTATCCCCAGGTGCATGTCTTTGGGGGTGGGAGGGGCCTATCCTCAGGTGCATGTCTTTAGAGGTGGGAGGGGCCTATCCCCAGGTGCATGTCTTTGGGGGTGGGAGGGGCCTATCCTCAGGTGCATGTCTTTGGTGGTGGGAGGGGCCTATCCCCAGGTGCATGTCTTTGGAGGTGGGAGGGGCCTATCCTCAGGTGCATGTCTTTAGAGGTAAGAGGGGCCTATCCCCAGGTGCATGTCTTTGGTGGTGGGAGGGGCCTATCCTCAGGTGCATGTCTTTGGAGGTGGGAGATGCCTATCCTCAGGTGCATGTCTTTGGTGGTGGGAGGGGCCTATCCTCAGGTGCATGTCTTTAGAGGTGGGAGGGGCCTATCCCCAGGTGCATGTCTTTGGAGGTGGGAGGAGCCTATCCCCAGGTGCATGTCTTTGGAGGTGGGAGGGGCATATTCCCAGGTGCATGTCCTTATAGGTGGGAGGGGCCTATCCTCACGTGCATGTCTTTAGAGGTGGGAGGGGCCTATCCCCAGGTGCATGTCTTTGGTGGTGGGAGGAACCCACGCAGTCACGGGGAGAACATGCAAACTCCACACAGAAAGATCCCGAGACCGGGATTGAACCCAGGACTACTCAGGACCTTCGTGTTGTGAGGCACACGCACTAACCCCTCTCCCACTGTGCCACCCTACTCCGTTCATGTTTACTCAAAAATACAATTTTAAAGAACAAAGAGAAAATCTTGACAAAAACATTTTTTTTCCTTTATTCTCGAAACCATGGACAAGGTACCGATGTTACACAGGAGGTCGTACTGTCGCACTCTTAATGAATATCAGTTTGTTACGTTTGGAACGCATTTTGGATGTGCCAGGTGTCACCCCAAGATGCAGCAGGACCAGACAGGCAGGAATTGCAGGTAGGAGCTTGGTTTAATGCAAAAATGATAAAAGAACACTGAGAAAAAGGCGAAAGAAAGCGGGAAACTAATGCTAAACTTAGCATGTAGTCAAAAAGAGTCCAAGAATAGCGTGCCGAATGCACGGAAGCTAAGGCGAAACTTAGCACAGATACAAAGAAGTAGAAAACCTAAGGTGACTTTTGCATGGAGCAAACAAAAAGATCCAAGATGAAACAAGGTCGAAGGTAGGTTTGAATACCGACGCAATAATCAAGATAACGGTGCGCATAAAACAAATTAGAAACCATGGTAACAAGAAAAAACAGGAAGTGCACACACAAACTCAAAAGTCCAAGTGTGACGTCTCGGTGGCATTGTGGTGACGAGTTGGTGCAGCAGAAGATAGAACACAGCGTGAGGGTAAGGATAATGATTTATGTACACACTAAAGAACACAATAAAACAGACTAGGAAACAAAACACTTTGCACGAAGGCACTAACGAACAAAACAACAGAACTAGCGTGGAAGCTAGAAAAAACAGAAAGCGCTCGCGTGAGAACTAGGGAAAAGAACAAACAAAATAGCGTGGAAGCTAATCGAGCGCTAATAGTTACCACAATGCTGGAATGCGACGTCACCTTTTGCGTGGGAGCAAACCAGAGTCCAAGACTGAATGTCAAACAAAGGCGGGCATATATAGGGAGATAAATAACCAAGGGCAGGTGTGCATGATCAAAGCAGAGACAGGTGACACTAAGTGGGTAACTATGACAACGGAAACAAAACCAGGAAGTGCCACGAAGAACTGAGGAAGACGAATACTAGACAGAATGTGATAAACAGAACCAAAACCAGAATATGCCATGATCCAAGACGTGGATCATGACACCAAGTAACAAACGATCCGGGCAGCGGATCGTAACACAGTTTTTAATAACATTGTAACACAGTTATTACTAACATTGTAACACAGTTATTACTAACATTGTAACACAGTTATTACTAACATTGTAACACAGTTATTACTAACATTGTAACACAGTTATTACTAACATTGTAACACAGTTATTACTAACATTGTAACACAGTTATTACTAACACTGTAACACAGTTATTACTAACATTGTAACACAGTTATTACTAACATTGTAACACAGTTATTACTAACATTGTAACACAGTTATTACTAACATTGTAACACAGTTATTACTAACATTGTAACACAGTTATTACTAACATTGTAACACAGTTATTACTAACATTGTAACACAGTTACACACAGTTACTGTTGTAACACAGTTATTACTAACATTGTAACACAGTTACACACAGTTACTGTTGTAACACAGTTATTACTAACATTGTAACACAGTTACACACAGTTACTGTTGTAACACAGTTATTACTAACATTGTAACACAGTTACACACAGTTACTGTTGTAACACAGTTATTACTAACATTGTAACACAGTTACACACAGTTACTGTTGTAACACAGTTATTACTAACATTGTAACACGGTTACACACAGTTACTGTTGTAACACAGTTATTACTAACATTGTAACACAGTTATTACTAACATTGTAACACAGTTATTACTAACATTGCAACACAGTTACACACAGTTACTGTTGTAACACAGTTATTACTAACATTGTAACAAAGTTACACACGGTTACTGTTGTAACACAGTTATTACTGACATTGTAACAAAGTTACACACGGTTACTGTTGTAACACAGGTATTACTAACATTGTAACACAGTTACACACAGTTACTGTTGTAACACAGTTATTACTAACATTGTAACACAGTTACACACAGTTACTGTTGTAACACAGTTATTACTAACATTGTAACACAGTTACACACAGTTACTGTTGTAACACAGTTATTACTAACATTGTAACACAGTTACACACAGTTACTGTTGTAACACAGTTATTACTAACATTGTAACACAGTTACACACAGTTACTGTTGTAACACAGTTATTACTAACATTGTAACACAGTTACACACAGTTACTGTTGTAACACAGTTATTACTAACATTGTAACACAGTTACACACAGTTACTGTTGTAACAGAAGTTATTACTAACATTGTAACAAAGTTACACACAGTTACTGTTGTAACACAGTTATTACTAACATTGTAACACAGTTACACACAGTTACTGTTGTAACAGAAGTTATTACTAACATTGTAACAAAGTTACACACAGTTACTGTTGTAACACAGTTATTACTAACATTGTAACACAGTTACACACAGTTACTGTTGTAACACAGTTATTACTAACATTGTAACACAGTTACACACAGTTACTGTTGTAACAGAAGTTATTACTAACATTGTAACAAAGTTACACACAGTTACTGTTGTAACACAGTTATTACTAACATTGTAACACAGTTACACACAGTTACTGTTGTAACACAGTTATTACTAACATTTCAGGTAGGGATGCACCGATTAATCGGTAACCGAATATATTCGGCCGAATATGGCGAAAAAAGCCACATTCGGCCTCCGGTGGAATGAGTTAAGAACAAGGCCGAATAGTGGCGTGTGACGCAATTTTTTGACGCGGTGACGTTGGGATATGTTGTGTACCTGTATAAGTGTATGAGGTTACAAGCACACACTTAATTGAGATTTAGTGGGGCCTCTGTTTACATTATTAGCATATCTACTGTGGCTAAGCAGACTTTTGCCAAAAGGACAATAATTCATTTGTTGTGGGTTTATCCACTTTAATGCACTTTGTTTTTGTTTGGAATGCATGTTTTGTTTGAAGGCCTAATGTTACGCCAGTTCGGCATTGTGATGCCGGGTTCGATTCCCTCGAAGATGCGTCAAGTGAACACAGCAAATGTAAGATATACAAAATGTATTTAAATAACAAGAAGAGCTATATAACAAAAATGCTAGAGCTAGTAGAATAAAACAAACAAAGGATGCTAGCATAAAAGCTAGGATATACAACAATGAGAAATAAACTGGCACGTGGGCACATAAAACAGTAAAACAAAAACTTCAGCATGAGAACTGGAATGGCTAGCGTGAAAAGCTTAGCGAGAATATACATACGATGTAGAGTGCAGGCGTAACTTGTTGCGTGAAAAGCAAATCATGAACCCAGGCTGAACAAACAAAAGAGGACGGTTTATAAAGTGACGGTGATTATCTGTAGCAGGTGTGCGGGGCGTGAGCAGCAGGTGAACTGATGAGTAACCATGGTAATGAACAAAAACAGGAAGTATGAGGGTAGAACGACGGAGTGATAAAAATGCAACAATAAACCATAATATGGGAAGATCGGAGTACGGATCTTAACACCTAATATAAATGAAAAACGTTGTGCTTTTTTTTTTAAAAGCAAAGGCTACTGGACTATAAAAAAAATGTCAATATTCAATAAAAAATTACTTTATTTGAAAAACGTGTAAATATTTATTCTAGGCTATTGATGCAATATTAAAAAAATTGTGAAAAACTGCATTCATTATGAGGCCAAGCGTTTAAGTTTTATTCGGCTTCGGCCACAAATTTTCATTTCGGTGCATCCCTACTGTGAACCCACACCAAACAAGAATAACAAACACATTTCTGGAGAACATCGGCTCTGTAACACATTATAAACGCAACATAACACTTACCCAGAATGCAATGCATATATGACTCCTACCGGCTATATTATACACCCTGCTAGCACCAAACCCCTCTCTGTGCGTCGGTTGAGGTGGGCGGGGCTGGGGGCGCGTTTATAATATAGCCAACAGTCATGGGTGCATGGCATTGTGGGTAGTTGTTATGTTGCGTTTATAATGTGTTACAGAGCCCATGTTCTCCAGAAATGTGTTTGGTGTGGGTTCACAGAGTGTGGCGCATATTAGTAAGAGTGTTAAAGTTGTTTATATCACAACCATCAGTGTAAAAGGTGTGGCGCGATGACATGTTGTAGAGCAGTGGTACACAATTTTTTACTGCATGCCATTGGTAAGCGCAGGGGTGAGAAGAGGTTTTAAAATTATTAGCGCCTGCTTAATTTTACCGCACGCCTTGAATAAACGCAGAAGTGAGAAGAGGTTTTGAAATTATTAGCGCCTGCTTACTTTTACCGCATGCCTTGAATAAACGCAGGAGTGAGAAGAGGTTTTGAAATTATTAGCGCCTGCTTACTTTTACCGCATGCCTTGAATAAACGCAGGAGTGAGAAGAGGTTTTAAAATTATTAGCGCCTGCTTTCTTTTACCGCATGCCTTGAATAAACGCAGGAGTGAGAAGAGGTTTTAAAATTATTAGCGCCTGCTTACTTTTACCGCATGCCTTGAATAAACGCAGGAGTGAGAAGAGGTTTTAAAATTATTAGCGCCTGCTTACTTTTACCGCATGCCTTGAATAAACGCAGGAGTGAGAAGAGGTTTTAAAATTATTAGCGCCTGCTTACTTTTACCGCATGCCTTGAATAAACGCAGGAGTGAGAAGAGGTTTTGGAATTATTAGCGCCTGCTTACTTTTACCGCATGCCTTGAATAAACGCAGGAGTGAGAAGAGGTTTTAAAATTATTAGCGCCTGCTTACTTTTACCGCATGCCTTGAATAAACGCAGGAGTGAGAAGAGGTTTTAAAATTATTAGCGCCTGCTTACTTTTACCGCATGCCTTGAATAAACGCAGGAGTGAGAAGAGGTTTTAAAATTATTAGCGCCTGCTTACTTTTACCGCATGCCTTGAATAAACGCAGGAGTGAGAAGAGGTTTTGGAATTATTAGCGCCTGCTTACTTTTACCGCATGCCTTGAATAAACGCAGGAGTGAGAAGAGGTTTTAAAATTATTAGCGCCTGCTTACTTTTACCGCATGCCTTGAATAAACGCAGGAGTGAGAAGAGGTTTTAAAATTATTAGCGCCTGCTTACTTTTACCGCATGCCTTGAATAAACGCAGGAGTGAGAAGAGGTTTTAAAATTATTAGCGCCTGCTTACTTTTACCGCATGCCTTGAATAAACGCAGGAGTGAGAAGAGGTTTTAAAATTGTTAGCGCCTGCTTACTTTTACCGCATGCCTTGAATAAACGCAGGAGTGAGAAGAGGTTTTAAAATTATTAGCGCCTGCTTACTTTTACCGCATGCCTTGAATAAGCGCAGGAGTGAGAAGAGGTTTTAAAATTATTAGCGCCTGCTTACTTTTACCGAATGCCTTGAATAAACGCAGGAGTGAGAAGAGGTTTTAAAATTATTAGCGCCTGCTTACTTTTACCGCATGCCTTGAATAAACGCAGGAGTGAGAAGAGGTTTTACAATTATTAGCGCCTGCTTACTTTTACCGCATGCCTTGAATAAGCGCAGGAGTGAGAAGAGGTTTTAAAATTATTAGCGCCTGCTTACTTTTACCGCATGCCTTGAATAAACGCAAAAGTCAGAAGATGTTTTCAAATTATTAGCGCCTGCTTACTTTTACCGCATGCCTTGAATAAACGCAAAAGTCAGAAGATGTTTTCAAATTATTAGCGCCTGCTTACTTTTACCGCATGCCTTGAATAAACGCAGGAGTGAGAAGAGGTTTTAAAATTATTAGCGCCTGCTTACTTTTACCGCATGCCTTGAATAAACGCAGGAGTGAGAAGAGGTTTTAAAATTATTAGCGCCTGCTTACTTTTACCGCATGCCTTGAATAAACGCAGGAGTGAGAAGAGGTTTTACAATTATTAGCGCCTGCTTACTTTTACCGCATGCCTTGAATAAGCGCAGGAGTGAGAAGAGGTTTTAAAATTATTAGCGCCTGCTTACTTTTACCGCATGCCTTGAATAAGCGCAGGAGTGAGAAGGGGTTTTAAAATTATTAGCGCCTGCTTACTTTTACCGCATGCCTTGAATAAACGCAGGCGTGAGAAGAGGTTTTAAAATTATTAGCGCCTGCTTACTTTTACCGCATGCCTTGAATAAACGCAGGCGTGAGAAGAGGTTTTAAAATTATTAGCGCCTGCTTACTTTTACCGCATGCCTTGAATAAACGCAGGAGTGAGAAGAGGTTTTAAAATTATTAGCGCCTGCTTACTTTTACCGCATGCCTTGAATAAACGCAGGAGTGAGAAGAAGTTTTTAAATTATTAGCGCCTGCTTACTTTTACCGCATGCCTTGAATAAACGCAGGAGTGAGAAGAGGTTTTACAATTATTAGCGCCTGCTTACTTTTACCGCATGCCTTGAATAAACGCAGGAGTGAGAAGAAGTTTTTAAATTATTAGCGCCTGCTTACTTTTACCGCATGCCTTGAATAAACGCAGAGGTGAGAAGAGGTTTTACAATTATTAGCGCCTGCTTACTTTTACCGCATGCCTTGAATAAGCGCAGGAGTGAGAAGAGGTTTTAAAATTATTAGCGCCTGCTTACTTTTACCGCATGCCTTGAATAAACGCAGGAGTGAGAAGAGGTTTTGAAATTATTAGCGCCTGCTTACTTTTACCGCATGCCTTGAATAAACGCAGGAGTGAGAAGAGGTTTTAAATTAATTAGCGCCCCGGCGGCTATTCAAGGAAATAGGGTAATTTTTTTTTGGAATGCATGTTTTGTTTGAAGGCCTAATATAAATGAAAAACTTTGTGCTTTTTTTGAAAAGCAAAGGCTACTGGAATATTAGAAAAAATGTCAATATTCAATAAAAAATTACTTTATTTGAAAAACATGTCTAAATATTTATTTTAGGCTATTTATGCAATCTAAAAAAAATTGTGAAAAACTGCATTCATTATTCGGCTTCGGCCACAAATTTTCATTTCGGTGCATCCCTAATTTCAGGTAATTGTCACTACTTTACTGTAAGTGCATTTTACTGTTGGGCTTTTGCTTGATTTTATCCTGACAGAAAGCTGCAAAATGCCGCCGGGCCGCACTTTGGACGGCCTCGATGCAAAGTCGACTGGTCTTGGATCTCTCCTTTCCGGAACATGTTTGGAGGGCGAGGGCAAGGGGTTGAAAAGTCCAAGTGCAAAACATGTGGTGCACAATAGTAAACAACCCCGCAGCCCTGCAGAAGGAGGACGCTGAATATTTTTTGATTGATGGCTCAAAGGCTTCAGCTTTATTCTCTGAAAAAGTGATATTTGTGGAGCAGCAATCAGGCCTGCGGCACAGGAAGGACGTATCAACAACACGGCCGGGCGCTCCTGAGCACTTGTCAAGTGTGGAAAAAGAGGTAAACGGCGAGAGCCACACCTGGCTGGCTGCTGGAATTGGCAGAGAAAATCATAGCGGCGGTCGGGAGCGGCCACTCTGCTTTCATTTGGGTCAATGGTGCAGAAGCGGGCATTTTCAGCGGCAGCCCGACTCTTTTGTCGGCGCCTGGGGGGGGGGAAAGGTTGACTTCCTGAAAAACAGTGGTTGAAAAGTGCTGATGGATGACAGTGTGATGCAACCTGAACACATCACTGACTCAGGCAAGGACACAGGAAGGTCATCAATACCCTCTTTTGCGGTTTTACGCTGATGAGCGGGTCTAGTCAGGTCTACTTTTCTACAAAAGTCACTTTAATTAAATCCCTTAAGGCCCAAGCCTTATTGCTCTTTGCTATTTGGGCTTATTGGACCCTAATTACAGTAAAAACTAAGAATCATCTTTGGATATGATGTACCTAGTCCATCAGTACACAAACGTGTACTTCATGTTTAGTGACATGCTAATTCTTATTTTTACACTTTTTTTCCCCCCAAATTCCATACTCTTCTGACACCACCAGATGGCAGTATAAGTGTCCACATAAGTGGCCATAAGACCCCAATTCAGTAGTGTACACCATTTTGGAAATACCGTATCTCCTTGAATTGCCGCCGAGGCGCTAATTAATTTAAAACCTCTTCTCACTCCAGCGTTTACCAAAAGCATGCGGTAAATGTAGGCCTGCGCTTATAAATTTGAGTGTGATGTAAGGATACCATCATTATGGTCTTACCTTTACTTATAAATGAAGTCCATGCGCAGCTCCTTCTGATCAAAAGCATCGATAACTTGTTTATAGAAGTCTTCCTTATCTTTCTTTAGTTTTTAAAAGTCTTTCTGTCTCGATGGAGATCTTCCTTTATTACCTCCTGCTTCGATCGAAAGTCCAGTTTAGAAAACCGTTTTATTTTAGATATGTAATCCTCCATGTTAAAAGTGCAAGCGAGAGGAAAAAATAAACGATCGCTGCTTGTTGTCACTTCTTCTGCAGCCGAGTAGTCGCAAGAAGGATCACTAGCGCCCTCTACCACCAGGAGGCGGGAGTCATTTAATGACTCATATTTGACACACGCAGCTACGGTATATTAATAAAACATAGCTGCTTACTGTTCTTTTTAGCATATTTAATAGCTTGGACCTTAAATACTACTGAATAGCTCTTAATCTTCTTCCCTTTATGCGATTTCAATGATTGAAATCAGCCTCCTCCATTTTGAAAATGATGACAGGTGAAGTGTCACTCGTGACGTGACGAGTTTGACCCGGCGGAAATTCTAGGCATATGCTAATTATTTGGCGAAACGAGTTTCACCCGGCGGACAGTCTAGACATGCGCTAATAAAAATAATATTTTGCGAAACGAGTTTGAACCGGCGTTAATCCACAGCCGGCGGTAATGCTAAGCATGCGCTAATTACTTTGCGAAATGAGTTTGACCCGGCAGTAATTCTAGGCAGGTGCATACTATATACCCGGCGGCAATTCAAGGAAATACGGTAAGAATCATCTTTTGATATGATGTACTTAGTCCATACGTACACAAACGTGTACTTCATGTTTAGTGAAATGCTAATTCTTATTTTTACACTTTTTTTCCCCCAAAATTCCATAGTATGTGATACTTTTCTGACACCGCTAGATGGCAGTATAAGTGTCCACATAGGACCCAAATTCAGTAGTGTACACCATTTTGGAAATAATAGCTAAAAGTTGCTGTCCACGCATGTGGCCACTAAGCTTTTAGAGGTTTTAAAGGAGTCATTATAGGATTTTTTTGCTACATTTATGATACTTTCATGATACACCTTGTGGTCTACATAAGTGTTTTTCAACCTTTTTTGAGGCAAGGCACATTTTTTTCATTAAAAAAAATCCAGGTCGTCCTGCCTTATTTTGAGTTTGTTGGTGTTTTCCTGTGTGTAGTGCTTTAGTCCTTGTCTTGCACTCTTATTTTGGTTATTTTGGTGTTTTCCTGTAGCAGTTTCATATCTTCCTTTGAGCGATATTCCGCGCACCTGCTTTGTTTTTAGCCAGCCAGGCTATTTACGTTGTTGCTATCCTTCTTTGTGTGGACATTGTTGATTGTCATGGCTGGTACGGATGTACATTGTGGACGCCGTAGGTTTTTGCTGTCGTCCAGCATTGTTTCTGTTTACTTTATAGCCAGTTCAGTTTTACTTTCGCTTTGCGTAGCAGTTGCCTTTTCCTTTCACTTTCCCTTTTGTTCATTTTTGATTTAAGAATTACATACGTTTTTTACCTGAACACTGCTTCCCGCTGTGGTCCACATATTGGGATCACAACACATCATCCTGGTCTCACCCGACACATCCCCACTTTTACAAAGCAATGAACTACCTGCTGCCACCTGCTGGCATGGAGTATTACGTGGTTACCCTGCCCAGTTCTACACAGCACAGACACTAAGCAACGGCACATTATTTGCAGATTATAGATATTGATTTGCAAAATCAATATATATAATATATCGTTATATATATATATCAATATATATAATATATATATATATATTAGTGAAGTTGCATAATTTCATTTTAACACATTTTTGATTACAATCTGACATGTTTTATATTCTCAATCAAACGTCAGTTTCTTGGTGTTGTTTGCTTACGGGTACTTGCTCGCGTCATTTATTATTGAACAGGGGTAGCTCGGTTGGTAGAGTTTGGGGTCCTTATACACACACCATACTAATACCCAAATGTTGTCTCAATAAAACATCAAAGTTTTGGTGTTGTTTGCGTGGTAGGGGGCGTGGTTGAGAGTCAAGTATTTCTTATATATATATATATATATATATATATATATATATATATATATATAAAAGAAATACTTGACTTTCAGTGAATTATAGCTATATAAATATATATATATATATATATATATTTTTTTTTTATTATATATATATAAATAAAATAAATACTTGAATTTCAGTGTTCATTTATTTACACATATACACACATAACAATCATCTACTCATTGTTGAGTTAAGGGTTGAATTGTCCATCCTTGTTCTATTTTCTGTCACTATTTTTCTAACCATATACTACAACCAATCAATCAATGTTTATTTATATAGCCCCAAATCACAAATGTCTCAAAGGACTGCACAAATCATTACGACTACAACATCCTCGGAAGAACCCACAAAAGGGCAAGGAAAACTCACACCTAGTGGGCAGAGAGAATTCACATCCAGTGGGACGCCAGTGACAATGCTGACTATGAGAAACCTTGGAGAGGACCTCAGAAGTGGGCAACCCCCCCCCCCCCCCTCTAGGGGACCGAAAGCAATGGATGTCGAGCGGGTCTAACATGATACTGTGAAAGTTCAATCCATAGTGGCTCCAACACAGCCGCGAGAGTTCAGTTCAAAGCGGATCCAAGACAGCAGCGAGAGTCCCGTCCACAGGAAACCATCTCAAGCGGAACAGCAGCGTAGAGATGTCCCCAACCGATACAGGCGAGCGGTCCATCCTGGGTCCCGACGAGCGGTCCATCCTGGGTCTCGACTTTGGACAGCCAGTACTTCATCCATGGTCATCGGACCGGACCCCCTCCACAAGGGAGGGGGGGACATAGGAGAAAGGAAAGAAGCGGCAGATCAACTGGTCTAAAAAGGAGGTCTATTTAAAGGCTAGAGTATACAGATGAGTTTTAAGGTGAGACTTAAATGCTTCTACTGAGGTAGCATCTCGAACTGTTACCGGGAGGGCATTCCAGAGTACTGGAGCCCGAACGGAAAACGCTCTATAGCCCGCAGACTTTTTTGGGGCTCTAGGAATCACTAATAAGAAGCCGGAGTCTTTTGAACGCAGATTTCTTGCCGGGACATACGGTACAATACAATCGGCAAGATAGGCTACATATACATGTACAGTAGATGGCAGTACTGTCCTGTTTTAGAGTGTCACAACATTGCTGATTACGGTAGATGAAAACGTGACTGCTGTTGTTGTGTGTTGTTACCGCGCTGGGAGGACGTTAATGAAACTGCCTAACAATAAACCCACGTAAGAAACCAAGAACTCGCCCTCGATCATTCTACAGTTATAACGTCATTGGGCAGGCATGCTGTTTATATTGTGGGAAAGGGGACGCGAAAACAGGCTGTCCTCACTCAGGTTCGCATGGAGTTGGAAGGGGCGTGGCCTCCAGCTCCGCCTGAATTTCGGGAGATTTTTGGGAGAAAATTTGTCCCGGGAGGTTTTTGGGAGAGGCGCTGAACTTCGGGCGTCTCCCGGAAAATCCAGGAGGGTTGGCAAGTATGATAATAGATCCAACACACTTGGACTTAAGAGCTTTTACATTCCTATTTAATATGTGAGAATGCAACAAATATGATTTGAAAGTGCTGATGGTCGTGGCAGCAAGCAAGTGGAGTGCTCTTCGTGAGCGGCAAACAACAGCGAGTGGCAAGCAGTTCCAACACTGGCCAGGCATCAATAACTGTAATCCACAACAATCCCTTCAGTCGCTGCGGTCAAATGCTGCTTCACTAAATCCTGCACACCTCAAATGGCCGGAGATTGCTAAAGTACAGGCGCTCGGTCTTTAGCTAAAGATAGACCGGCACTTACTTTGGGGTCACCTGCAGGGCCAGAAGAAGGAGGAAGGAGCCACATGGGTTTTGGAATACAAGCGCTTGTTTGATCAGGTAAATTCTCCGTGGGGGGATTTTCAATCAAAAGGTTTCTGGACTTTACATTCACCTCAGTGACTAGAACTAGAACCTCTATTGGGGCTCCAGTACTCTGGAATGCCCTCCAGGTAACAGTTAGAGATGCTATCTCACTAGAAGCATTTAAGTCCCATCTTAAAACTCATCTGTATACTCTAGCCTTTAAATAGACCCCTTTTTAGACCAGTTGATCTGCCATTTATCTTCTTTTCTGTTCTGCCCCCTTCTCCCTTGTGGAAGGGGGGCACAGGTCTGGTGGCCATGGATGAAGCGCTGGCAGAGTCGGGATCCAGGGTGGACCGCTCGCTTGTGCATCGGTTGGGGACATCTCTGCACTGCTGACCCGTTTCGGATTGTCTCCTGTGGCCCCACTATGGACTGGACTCTCACTATTATGTTGGATCCACTATGGACTGGACTCTCACTATTATGTTAGATCCACAATGGACTGGACTCTCACACTATTATGTTAGATCCACAATGGACTGGACTCTCACTATTGTTAGATCCACTATGGACTGGACTCTCACACTATTATGTTAGATCCACTATGGACTGGACTCTCACTATTATGTTAGATCCACTATGGACTGGACTCTCACTATTATGCTAGATCCACTATGGACTGGACTCTCACACTATTATGTTAGATCCACTATGGACTGGACTCTCACTATTATGTTAGATCCACTATGGACTGGACTCTCACACTATTATGTTAGATCCACTATTGACTGGACTCTCACTATTATGTTAGATCCACTATGGACTGGACTCTCACACTATTATGTTAGATCCACTATGGACTGGACTCTCACACTATTATGTTAGATCCACTATGGACTGGACTCTCACCATTATGTTAGATCCACTATGGACTGGACTCTCACTATTATGTTAGATCCACTATGGACTGGACTTTCACACTATTATGTTAGATCCACAATGGACTGGACTGGACTCTCACTATTGTTAGATCCACTATGGACTGGACTCTCACACTATTATGTTAGATCCATTATGGACTGGACTCTCACTATTATGTTAGATCCACTATGGACTGGACTCTCACTATTATGTTAGATCCACTATGGACTGGACTCTCACACTATTATGTTAGATCCACTATGGACTGGACTCTCACACTATTATGTTAGATCCACTATGGACTGGACTCTCACTATTATGTTAGATCCACTATGGACTGGACTCTCACACTATTATGGTAGATGCACTATGGACTGGACTCTCACACTATTATGTTAGATCAACTATGGACTGGACTCTCACTATTATGTTAGATCCACTATGGACTGGACTCTCACACTATTATGTTAGATGCACTATGGACTGGACTCTCACTATTATGTTGGATCCACTATGGACTGGACTCTCACTATTATGTTAGATCAACTATGGACTGGACTCTCACACTATTATGTTAGATCCACTATGGACTGGACTCTCATTATTATGTTAGATCCACTATGGACTGGACTCTCACACTATTATGTTAGATCCACTATGGACTGGACTCTCACTATTATGTTAGATCCACTATGGACTGGACTCTTACTATTATGTTAGATCCACTATGGACTGGACTCTTACTATTATGTTAGATCCACTATGGACTGGACTCTTACTATTATGTTAGATCCACTATGGACTGGACTCTCACTATTATGTTAGATCCACTATGGACTGGACTCTCACACTATTATGTTAGATCCACTATGGACTGGACTCTCATTATTATGTTAGATCCACTACGGACTGGACTCTCACACAATTATGTTAGATCCACTATGGACTGGACTCTCACTATTATGTTAGATCCACTATGGATTGGACTCTTACTATTATGTTAGATCCACTATGGACTGGACTCTTACTATTATGTTGGATCCACTATGGACTGGACTCTTACTATTATGTTAGATCCACTATGGACTGGACTCTTACTATTATGTTAGATCCACTATGGACTGGACTCTCACTATTATGTTAGATCCACTATGGACTGGACTCTCACTATTATGTTAGATCCACTATGGACTGGACTCTCACACTATTATGTTAGATCCACTATGGACTGGACTCTCACTATTATGTTGGATCCACTACGGACTGGACTCTCACACTATTATGTTAGATCCACTATGGACTGGACTCTTACTATTATGTTAGATCCACTATGGACTGGACTCTTACTATTATGTTAGTTCCACTATGGACTGGACTCTCACTATTATGTTAGATCCACTATGGACTGGACTCTTACTATTATGTTAGATCCACTATGGACTGGACTCTCACTATTATGTTAGATCCACTATGGACTGGACTCTCACTATTATGTTAGATCCACTATGGACTGGACTCTCACTATTATGTTAGATCCACTATGGACTGGACTCTCACACTATTATGTTAGATCCACTATGGACTGGACTCTCACTATTATGTTGGATCCACTACGGACTGGACTCTCACACTATTATGTTAGATCCACTATGGACTGGACTCTTACTATTATGTTAGATCCACTATGGACTGGACTCTTACTATTATGTTAGTTCCACTATGGACTGGACTCTCACTATTATGTTAGATCCACTATGGACTGGACTCTTACTATTATGTTAGATCCACTATGGACTGGACTCTCACTATTATGTTAGATCCACTATGGACTGCACTTTCACACTATTACAAACCCCGTTTCCTTACGAGTTGGGAAATTGTGTTAGATGTAAATATAAACAGAATACAATGATTTGCAAATCCTTTTCAAGCCATATTCAGTTGAATATGCTACAAAGACAACATATTTGATGTTCAAACTGATAAACTTTTTTTTCTTTCACAAATAATCATTTACTTTAGAATTTGATGCCAGCAACGCGTGACAAAGAAGTTGGCAAAGGTGGCAATAAATACTGACAAAGTTGAGGAATGCTCATCAAACACTTATTTGGAACATCCCACAGGTGTGCAGGCTAATTGGGAACAGGTGGGTGCCATGATTGGCTATAAAAACAGCTTCCCAAAAAATGCTCAGTCTTTCACAAGAAAGGATGGGGCGAGGTACACCCCTTTTTCCACAACTGCGTGAGCAAATAGTCAAACAATTTAAGAACAACCTTTCTCAAAGTGCAATTGCAAGAAATTTAGGGATTTCAACATCTACGCTCCATAATATCATCAAAAGGTTCAGAGAATCTGGGGAAATCACTCCACGTAAGCAGCATGGCCGGAAACCAACATTGAATGACCGTGACCTTCCATCCCTCAGACGGCACTGTATCAAAAACCGACATCAATCTCTAAAGGATATCACCACATGGGCTTAGTAACACTTCAGAAAACCACTATCACTAAATACAGTTTGTCGCTAAATCTGTAAGTGCAAGTTAAAGCTCTACTATGCAAAGCGAAAGCCATTTATCAACAACATCCAGAAACTTAGATGATCTCTGGGCCCGATTTCATCTAAGATGGACTGATGCAAAGTGGAAAAGTGTTCTGTGGTCTGACGAGTCCACATTTCAAATTGTTTTAGGAAATATTCAACATTGTGTCATCCGGACCAAAGGGGAAGCGAACCATCCAGACTGTTATTGACGCAAAATTCAAAGGCCAGCATGTGTGATGGTATGGGGGTGCATTAGTGCCCAAGGCATGGGTAACTTACACATCTGTGAAGGCACCATTAATGCTGAAAGGTCCATACAGGTTTTGGAGCAACATATGCTGCCATCTAAGCGCCATCTTTTTCATGGACGCCCCTGCTTATTTCAGCAAGACAATGCCAAGCCACATTCAGCACGTGTTACAACAGCGTGGCTTCGTAAAAAAAGAATGCGGGTACTTTCCTGGCCCGCCTGCAGTCCAGACCTGTCTCCCATGGAAAATGTGTGGCGCATTATGAAGCGTAAAATACGACAGCGGAGACCCCGGACTGTTGAAGGACTGAAGCTCTACATAAAACAAGAATGGGAAAGAATTCCACTTTCAAAGCTTCAACAATTAGTTTCCTCAGTTCCCAAACGTTTATTGAGTGTTGTTAAAAGAAACGGTGATGTAACACAGTGGTGAACATGCCCTTTCCCAACTACTTTGACACGTGTTGCAGCCAAGTTAATTATTATTTGCAAAAATAAAATAAAGTTTATGAGTTTGAACATCAAATATCTTGTCTTTGTACTTCATTTAACTGAATATGGGTTGAAAATGATTTGCAAATCATTGTATTCTGTTTATATTTGCATATGACACAATTTCCTAACTCAAATGGAAACGGGCTTTGTAAAATCATGAGTGCACATCATAATGGCAAATACACTTTTGATGTTAAAGGTCTAAAATAAATGTAGGGCCGGATTGAAAATCTTAACGGGCTGCCTGTGGCCCCGCGGGCTCTATTTTGCCCAGCTCTGCCATAGAGTGTCCATCTCTTGAATGTTTTTGTGTGTGAGAACCTTCCCTTGGTTCTTAGTGACTGTCAGGGAGTCTCTCCAAGCCCAGGTAGCAGCAGTGAAGCACATCAACATGTCATACGGCCGGGAAGAACCTCAATTCACGGGTAACAACAACAATGGCTCGCCTGGTCAAGTTAAAACACCTTTGACACAACACGTCCACACAAACAAAGCACACGCAGTTCATTGTGATTTGAAGAAAGGTGATTAGACCACCACAAGGTGTCAGCTGACATAAGTAATGGCCGCGCTTACCGGCCTCCACTTGGAAGTAGCTTCTGACTTGTGATTACACCGTGTCACTGGTGCTGCCCTAGGTCTTGTCTGGAGGTCTTGTCTGAGCATGTCTGACATGCAGTGTGTGTGTGTGTGTGTTTGTGTGTGTGTGTGTGTGTGTGTGTGTGTGTGTGTGTGTTGGCAAATTGGACTACCGTATTTCCTTGAATTGCTGCCGGGGCGCTAATTAATTTAAAACCTCTTCTCACTCCGGCGCTTACCAAAGGCATGCGGTAAATTTAGGCTTGCGCTTATAAATTTGAGTGTGATGTAAGGATACCATCATGAAAAGCACATTTAATAAAAAAAACGTTAATATGGTCTTACCTTTACTTATAAATGAAGTCCATGCGCAGCTCCTTCTGATCAAAAGCATCGATAACTTGTTTATAGAAGTCTTCCTTATCTTTCTTCAGTTTTAAAAGTCTCTCTGTCTCGATGGAGATCTTAATTTATTACCTCCTGCTTCGATTGAAAGTCCAGTTTAGAAAACTGTTTTATTTTAGATATGTAATCCTCCATGTTAAAAGCCCAAGCGAGAGGAAAAAATAAACACTTGCTGCTTGTTGTCACTTCTTCTGCAGCCGAGTGGTCGCAAGAAAGATCACTAGCGCCCTCTACCACCAGGAGGCGGGAGTCATTTAATGACTCATATTTGACACACGCAGCTACGGTATATTAATAAAACGTAGCTGCTTACTGTTCTTTTTAGCATATTCAATAGCTTGGACCTTAAATCCTACTGAATAGCTCTTAATCTTCTTCCCTTTATGCGATTTCAAATGATTGAAATCAGCCTCCTCCATTTTGAAAATGATGACAGGTGAAGTGTCACTCGTGACGTGACGAGTTTGACCCGGTGGAAATTCTAGACATGCGCTAATAAAAATAATATTTTGCGAAACGAGTAATTCTAGGCAGGCGCTTACTATATACCCGGCCGCAATTCAAGGAAATACGGTATGTATCCTGATCCCCTACCTCGACCGCCGCGGAGTGTAGTCTTTCCTGTCCACCTTGCCAGTGACACAATAATGCCACGGGTAATCGCTATGTTTCTAGTTAAAAGACAAAACAAGAGTATTTGGAACACAATGGACTGATGTTTAGTAAAAATTAATCAGGAAAGCGGTAGGTACCTTGCCAAACAAGCTTGTGGATAAGCCAGTTCACAGCGTCCAGGGCGGTCAGAAAAGTGTCAAGTGGTCTATTTTCATCTGCAAATGTCAGTACATAGAGAATACATGTTAGTGTTGTAAATATCAGTACATAGAGAATATATGTTAGTGTTGTAAATATCAGTACATAGAGAATACATGTTAGTGTTGTAAATATCAGTACATAGAGAATACATGTTAGTGTTGTAAATATCAGTACATAGAGAATACATGTTAGTGTTGTAAATATCAGTACATAGAGAATACATGTTAGTGTTGTTAATATCAGTACATTTTGGTACCGGTACAAAAATATTGGTATCGAGACCACCCAAAGTGGGCCTACTATGCAAAACCAACTTTTCTTACCTATTTGTACCACCTGTTAATCATTTTGGGATCTGCTTAAGTCCTGAAAATTTCAAATCAAACAGTGGAGGCATGGCTTTTCATTTTTGCTCCATTTTCCAAATGGTTGAAATGAATTGAAATTAAAAAGTATGCAGCCGCACACTGACTCCAACATTGTGGCAATGGTGAAGCTCCTTTCACGCACCAAGTTGCAGGAATTGTAAACAAAACCAAAAAAGTCCCTGATGGTGACCGGATACTTTCTCTGGGCTTTCACAGGGAAAGTTTTTTTTTTTACTTGGAGAATTTGGGTGTTACCACAACAAGGCTTTTCAAAATGGTAAATGAGTAGAGGTGCAAACATAAACTCCCAACTGAATACACATGAGTAGTTTCACAACAAAATACCTTGATGACTCAGCAGAGTGTCAGAGTACTGCATCACCGCAACACACACACACACACACTAATGAGATGGGTAGGTTGTGAGTTCAAACCCTGGCCGAGTCATACCAAAGACTATAAAAAATAGGAGCCATTACCTCCCTGCTTGGTACTCAGCATCAAGCCTTGGAATTGGGGGTTAAATCACCAAAAATGACTCCCGGGCGTGGCCACTGCTGCTGCTCACTGCTCACCTCACCTCCCAGGGAGTGAGGGGTCAAATGCAGGGAATAATTTCGCCACACCTCCTCTGTGTGTGACTATCATTGGTACTTTAACTTTAACACACACACGCACCTGTATTTCTTACCTTCTTAAGACCTGAGAAAAATACCTACCTCTTTAGGACCCCCCTTTCTAGATATGTAAAGATTTGTATTTATAACATTAATACTGTATACAAATAAATTATAAATGGTTTGTACTTGTATAGCGCTTTTCTACCTTCAAGGTACTCAAAGTGCTTTGACACTACTTCCACATTCACACACACATTCACACACTGATGGAGGGAGCTGCCATGCAAAGCGCTAACCAGCACCCATCAGGAGCAAGGGTGAATTGTCTTGCTCAGGACACAACGAACGTGACAAGGTTGGTACTAGGTGGGGATTGAACCAGGAACCCTCAGGTTACTGGCATGGCCACATTTCCCAACCGCGCCACGCCGTATGGGGGTGAGTTCTGTAGTCTACAGCAGGGGTCACCAACCTTTTTGAAAGCAAGAGCTACTTCTTGGGTACTGATTAATGCGAAGGGCTACCAGTTTGATACACACTTAAATAAATTGCCAGAAATAGCGAATTTGCTCAATTTACCTTTAATATATATATATATATATATATATATATATATATATATTGAAATGGGTATTTCTGTCTGTCATTCCGTCGTACATTTTTTTTCTTTTACGGAAGGTTTTTTGTAGGGAATAATGATGAAAAAAATCACTTAAAAGAGGAGACAACAGGAAAAAAATACAAACTACATTTTGAAACATAGTTTATCTTCACTTTTGACTCTTTAAAATTCAAAATTCAACCAAAAAATAGAAGAGAATAACTAGCTAATTCCAATCTTTTTGAAAAAATTCAAATAATAATTTATGGAACATCATTAGTAATTTTTCCTGATTAATTTACATTTTTAAATGTTGATGACATGTTTTAAATAGGTTAAAAATCCAATTTTGCACTTTGTTAGAATATATAACAAATTGGACCAAGCTATATTTCTAACGGCCCTGCGATGAGGTGGCGACTTGTCCGGGGTGTACCCCACCTGAAATAGGCGCCAGCGCCCCCCGCAACCCCAAAAGGGAATAAGAGGTAGAAAATGGACGGATGGATATATTTCTAACAAAGACAACTCATTATTTCTTCTAGATTTTCCAGAACAAATATTTTAAAATAAATTAAAAAGACTTTGAAATAAGATATAAATTTGATTCAATAGATTTTCTAGATCTGCCGGAATAATTTTTTGAATTTTAATCATAATAAGTTTGTAGAAATATTTCACAAATATTGTTCGTCGAAAAAACAGAAGCTAAAATGAAAAATTTAATTTAAATGTATTTATTATTCTTTACAATAAAAAAACATACTTGAAGATTGATTTAAATTGTCAGGA
Source organism: Nerophis ophidion (assembly GCF_033978795.1). Classification (NCBI taxonomy): domain Eukaryota; kingdom Metazoa; phylum Chordata; class Actinopteri; order Syngnathiformes; family Syngnathidae; genus Nerophis; species Nerophis ophidion. The sequence goes on along the minus strand of NC_084629.1, from coordinate 41,246,754 downwards.
AAGAAGAGGAAGGAACTTAAAAGGTAAAAAGGTGTGTTTAAAAATCCTAAAATCACTTTTAAGGTTGTATTTTTTTCTCTAAAATTGTCTTTCTGAAAGTCATAAGAAGCAAAGTAAAAAAATTAATTGAATTTATTCAAACAAGTAAAGACCAAGTTTTTAAAAATATTTTCTTAGATTTTCAAATTCTATTTGAGTTTTGTCTCTCTTAGAATTAAAAATGTCGAGCAAAGCAAGACCAGCTTGCTAGTAAATAAATACATAAAAAAAAAAAATTGAAGCAGCTCACTGGTAAGTGCTGCTATTTGAGCTATTTTTAGAACAGGCCCGCGGGCGACTCATCTGGTCCTTACGGGCGACCTGGTGCCCACGGACCCCGCGTTGGTGACCCCTGGTCTAGACTATGGTACATGTCTATCGTGCTAAATATTGATATGGTTTTATTGGCCAGCCCTATTTGGTTATGACAATGACTTCTAGTGGGTCCATGACCATGACTTCTGTTTTGTTTGATCAGCCATTTTACTGCCATGTTACAGACACAGTTTGGGAACAATGAAGGTATGTAAATGAACATTTATGTGTAAATAACTCATTTCACAACATATATACATGCTACTTATAGTCCAGTGCGGCTCATATATGGAAAAAGTGGGTGTGGCTTATACACCAGTGCACTCTATAGTCCGGGAAATATGTGCTTTGCAGCACTAAGCCAAACATTTAAGGCGACACAAACATCCTTAAAGTGGCGGGTGTGAAGAAAAACATTCAAAAGGGTTGGGCGCTCACTCAAATATAAAGTTAGTTTCCATCCATCCATCCATTTTCTACCACTTATTCCCTTTGGGGTCGCAGGGGGCGATGGTGCCTATCTCAGCTACAATCGGGCGGAAGGCGGTGTACATTCTGGACAAGTCACCACCTCATTGCAGGATAAAGTTAGTTTAGTTTTTAAGGGACGGCGTGGCGCAGTGGTAGAGTGGCCATGCGCAACCCGAGGTTGGTTCAATGCCCACCTCGTACCGACCTCGTCACGTCTGTTGTGTCCTGAGCAAGACACTTCACCCTTGCTCCTGATGGGTGCTGCTTAGCGCCTTGCATGGCAGCTCCCTCCATCAGTGTGTGAATGTGTGTGTGAATGTGGAAGTAGTGTCAAAACGCTTTGAGTACCTTGAAGGTAGAAAAGAGCTATACAAGTACAACCTATTTAGTTTTTAAAAAATAAATACATAAATAAAAAAATAAAGTTAGTTTAGTTTTTGAAATTTTGTGGTTTTAATTAGTTTTAAATCTTCATCATTTACTACAAGTTATTACATTATGTCTTTATATACATATATTTTTTTACTTTTTTTATTTTAATTAATTTTGGCCAAAGGGGGCGCATTTCAATTTCTTACACACACTTGTTATTTCATATGTTGGCCAGAGGGGGACCGCTTCGAATTTGTACACACACTTGTTATTTCATATGTTGACCAAAGGGGGCGCACTTTTAAATTCGACACACAGTCTATTTGAAAAATCCCTCCTTTTTGGCACCACCTTCATTTTGATAGATTTCACCACCAGGGGTGCAAATGAGATCTCTATTTTTTTTATTTTTTTTTTGTAATGTACTTAAGGCCGATGACAAAGGAGTCAGGGACCACAGATGACCCCCATGCCACACTTTGGACAACCCAGCTGTAGAAACTAACTGTTAATGGCCACCATAGTCTTAGTAGCGTAGTGTAGTTGTTCATCCTATGCTCACATTTGTCTTACGTCAGCACCGGAAGTCGTAAAATCAGTTCTTCACCTGGCGGGTTTTTTCCGGGGATGACCAGGGAAGTCCTTCTTTAGCTTGTTTTATCATATAATTTCATAATAAATAATTAATTGTATATACTCTGATGATGAACTTGTATGATGACTGTATTATGCTGATAGTATATAATTGTACCATGAATTGATTAACGTGGACCCCGACTTAAACAAGTTGAAAAACTTATTGGGGTGTTACCATTTAGTGGTCAATTGTACAGAATATGTACTGTACTGTGCAAACTACTAATAAAACTTTCAATCAATCAGTATATTGCTGCCTTTGCACCTGTCAATGCTTACTTTTGCATGCACATGAAAATACAAAATATCCTGACTTTGGAGCAATGTTCACAGACTGTAGTATTTGACTGTCTATTAATGCAATGGTTTTCTTTATTGAGACTATGCTTTTGGTCCTAACTTGTTCACACCTCCTCATATGGATGGTACTTTTCCTTGGTGGTGTCTGAAGAAGGGTAGAAATACAAGAACACACACACACACACACACACTCTGCAGAATATTGAAGAATGCCAACCAAAAAAAAACAATATTGGTGTTTAATGTAAACCTTAGACATGTTCTAATTGAGAAATATTTGACTGTAATTGGAGAAAATGTCTTGTGAAAGCCAATGTTTTGAATAATAGTCGTCATTAACAGAGAACTACTTTTGATTTGCCCAAATTGACAATCAATGTTCCCCAAAGGAAAATACATAAATGCATCTGTTTTAGCGTGGAACCTCCGAGGGTTGGCACGTCTGCCTCACAGTCAGCTGCGTGTGGGTCTGAATCCCAATGTGAAATGTTTGCATGTTCTCCAGCATCCATCCTTCACATGTTAGTTGGACCGGAGACCATAAAAATGCTTCATCCTGTGATTGACAGGTGACCGACTCAGAGTGCTACGTTGCTTCTGCACCCAGAGTCAGCTGGGATAGGCTCCAGCTCACCCAATAAATGGTAGAAAATATGATGAATAAGTCGAACTTTTATCATGTTTGCATTGTACAGACCTTCTAAAGCGGCGATTCTCAAACTGTGGTACCTGCACCACGAGTGGTACACGGGCGCCATCTAGTGGTACGCCTGAGAATCACTTTTATAAATAATCAAGCACGCTGCAACTGTTTAAACTGTTAACATAGTCATTATTATTATTATTTTATTATAATAAATAAAACCTCGACCTTGTTTTTAACGAATACCGTATTTCCTTGAATTGCCACCGGGGCGCTAATTAATTTAAAACCTCTTCTCACTCCGGCGCTTACCAAAGGCATGCGGTAAATTTAAGCCTGCGCTTATAAATTTGAGTGTGATGTAAGGATACCATCATGAAAAGCACATTTAATTAAAAAAAACGCTATTATGGTCTTACCTTTACTTATAAATGAAGTCCATGCGCAGCTCCTTCTGATCAAAAGCATCGATAACTTGTTTATAGAAGTCTTCCTTATCTTTCTTCAGTTTTAAAAGTCTCTCTTTCTCGATGGAGATCTTCCTTTATTACCTCTTGCTTCGATTGAAAGTCCAGTTTTGAAAACTGTTTTATTTTAGATATGTAATCCTCCATGTTAAAAGTGCAAGCGAGAGGAAAAAATAAACGTTCGCTGCTTGTTGTCACTTCTTCTGCAGCCGAGTAGTCGCAAGAAGGATCACTAGCGCCCTCTACCACCAGGAGGCGGGAGTCATTTAATGACTCATATTTGACACACGCAGCTACGGTATATTAATAAAACATAGCTGCTTACTGTTCTTTTTAGCATATTCAATAGCTTGGACCTTAAATCCTACTGAATAGCTCTTAATCTTCTTCCCTTTATGCGATTTCAAATGATTGAAATCAGCTTCCTCCATTTTGAAAATGATGAAAGGTGAAGTGTCACTCGTGACGTGACGAGTTTGACCCTGCGGAAATTCTAGGCATATGCTAATTATTTGGTGAAACGAGTTTGACCCGGCAGTAATTCTAAGCAGCCGCATACTATATACCCGGCGGCAAGTCAAGGAAATACGGTACTTAAGCCTACAGTGCTACTGTATTTAATGGTGGTACTTGGAGAACCAAGATTTGATGTGGTATTTGGTGAGTTTGAGAACCTCTGTTCTATAGACATAACCTCAAATCCTGCTACTGTCTTTGCATTTATTCAGAACTCATCCATCACTTGAATGGACATTTTTACATGATTGAATTTTCAATGAATTGTGCACATACGTCACCATGAATTGATTAACGTGGACCCCGACTTAAACAAGTTGAGAAACTTATTGAGGTGTTACCATTTAGTGGTCAATTGTACAGAATATGTACTGTACTGTGCAATCTACTAATAAAAGTTTCAATCAATCAACTCAGTGCAGTACTTACCCTGTAGATTTAGGCCCTGCACAAGTTCCATTTTGAACAATCTTCTTTGAACGCCTCATTTCCCTGCAGAGACAACACACATGTTTTCAGACACATTTGCACTTTTCATTCGTTACATGTAAAACTTTCTTTGGGGTCATTTCCACACAGCAGTCCTGACCTCAACCGACATTCAATAAGAGAGGAAAGAAACAACAGTTCAAGGAGCATTGCTCACTCCATACGCTCTCAATAGAAGATTTCAGAATTCAAGTTGACGCCGCTTCCAAATTTAGTGACTCTAGGCAGCTATGATGTCAACAATTGCTCACAGCTGGCAGCAGAGCAAGGAATTGGACACAACATTAGGCACACGTGCAGTCCGAAACTGTATTGTGCGGTCATTACAAGGACACGAGTGTATTGCTGATTAAGTCAGGTAATATTGTAATATTTTAGAGGTAAATAAGCTCATCACAATAATAGAGACACCTGTCAGTATAGTAAACAAACTACAAGAATAAACACATTGCTGGATTGACATCTCTGAAATATTAAAGTAATGAAGGCATTCAATAAGCTGTATGTTGTGGACAGTGCAAATAGGATCATTTGCAAACACCAAAAATGTACAAAAAAAAAAATCAATATTGAGACAAAAATGGATCATTTTAATGTAAAAGCCTATTGACGACAGAGAGTGCTGCAGACTGGGGCGCACAGTGACAATTAGTTCAACGTCCTCAAAGCCTGCACTTCCCGCCACAGAGACACAAATTAAAGCACGCGTGGGCCACCACCCACGATCACACCTCACCTAAAAAAAAAAAAAAAAAAAACACTGACCAATAATCCGACATTCCCAGCTTTCATTGCGTGCATGAAGCTGCAAGTTGTGGCTATGCCTTTTTTTTTTTTTCATGAATTTATCATTATCTTTTTTTTGTGCAAGCATGCATGCTTGCACCCTCCATTTATAGACTCAATATAGACGAAAAGCGTTTTGTTCGCACAAATAAATCATTGCTTTTGTTTAAGGGACATTGATCAATCTAATCGCCTGTAATAGGCTCCCTAATTGCGGCATGCAGGGCTCACAGAGCCGCGCATGTCCAACTTTAAATTGTATGTATATGTATAGTGTATATATATATATATATATATATATATATATATATATATATATATATATATGCAACTATATATATATACATACACACAAAGACACACACACACAAATATATATATTAATTAGTCGCAATTTATATATATGTATATATATATATACATACATACACACACATATATATTTATATATATAAATTAGTTGCAATTTACACATATATATATACATACACACACACACACATATATGTAAATTAGTCGCAATTTATACCTATATATATATATATATATATATATATATATATATATATGACTTGCTATAATCTGGGGTTTCAAGTAAGACTTAAAGGTCGTATATCATATTCATTTTAAACATATCTATAATTAAAATGGCATTTAAATATATATATATTTTAACAATTAGGGATGATACAGTACATTATAATTCTTGATATTGTATATTAGTATTGTTGTTGACCTAATTGTGATGGCAATATTATTGTATTTTCTTGCCTTTTTTTTTTTTTTCGTTTGTATTTTTTTAAGAAACAAAACACGCGGTGTTGAGTGACATTAATGCACCATTATGGCACTTTTTTTTTTTTTTTTTTTTGGCCCGTTTTGAATATTGTCATGAATATCCCTCGGTGTGTATTTTCTGTTTAAAAAAAGAAGGATAATTTACATGATTGTTATGCAATTATCGTAGAGTGATATGTGTGAAATGTCATTTAGAGAGAAATAAGAATTGTGTGAATGACGTCACTTAAAAACATAAATGCCCAAAAAAGTGGCTGCAACGTGCACGTGGTTCAGGCAGCTCATTAATGACGCATGTCATATTTTGTATATTTAATTTATACAACTGAATGCTTGTTTGATGGCATATATTCAACCGATCCCCCGTTTCTGCTAAAAACTGTCACCGTGTTAAAATAAAAAATATATATATAAATTAGATATTTCGTTTTACCTCATCCGTCACGTGTTTAGTGTTGTGATGAAGTCATCATTTGGCAAATCTGCGTGTTGGAACGAATACTACGAAAAACAAAAAACAGCAAAAGGTCAACAAAAAAGAAGAAAATCATTTCAAAACTTACCTTTTAAAGATGAATCCAAAAAAAAAAAAGATCGAACAGGACGTGGAGTATGCATCAAAAAGAATAAATGTCAAAATACGCCAACTCCAGTCTGCTGTTCGGGAGCCTGAGGAGGCTTTGTTTGTGGGCGGGGCCAGAGAGCGCTCGGCACTCCTATTGGCTGACTCCCGCGGTTGTCCCGGAAGTGAGCCTCTGATTGGCTGCGCTCGCTGGCCGAGCCCTACTTCAAAACAAGAGTGTCGCCGCCGCTCCAAAGTAGTGCCGGCAGACACGAGCCGCGTCAGCCCGCCGATGGTGACCCGAGTCCCCGCAAGCGCTTCCGAGTAGAGTCGGTCATCGGCACGCTTTCCCCCAGCACAGGACACAACTCGGATATGGCGACCTCCATTCTTGGGGTGAGTTCCTCCTTTGTTGTGATCGTCAACATGACCTCATTATTATTATTATTATTATTATGTTCGTTTTAAGTTGAACTTTGCTGTTTTCCCAAGGAAGAGCCTCGCTTCGGAACGACACCTCTAGCGATGCTGGCCGCCACCTGCAACAAGATCGGGAACACGAGCCCCCTCACCACGCTGCCGGACTCCGGAGCCTTCGCCAAGGGAGGATTCCACCCGTGGAAGCGGTCGTCGTCCAGCTGCAACCTGGGCTCGGCTCTGCCGGGCTTCCCGGTGGCGACAAGCCGCGCCTCGGGCGGACTAACACCGACGAGCGGCGCCGGCGGCAGCGCCTTCTGCCTGGCCTCCACCTCGCCCACCTCGGCCGCCTTCTCCTCAGACTACAGCGGCCTGTTCTCCAACGGCGGCCCGGCCCAGGAGTCCGGCCAGTCGGCGTTCATCTCCAAGGTGCACACGTCGGCGGAGAGCCTCTACCCGCGGGTGGGGATGGCGCACCCGTACGAGTCGTGGTACAAGTCCGGCTTCCACTCCAGCATTTCCGGCGAGGTGGCGAACGGCGCCTCGCCCTGGTGGGACGTGCACACCAACCCGGGTTCCTGGCTGGACGTGCAGGCCCCGGCGGGCTCGCTGCACTCCGGCGGCCCGCAGGCGCTCCACTCCCAGCTGAGCGGCTACAACGCGGACTTCTCCTCCCTCACCCACTCGGCCTTCAGCTCCACGGGGATCAGCCCCGGCGCGTCGCACCTGCTGTCCACCGGGCAGCACCTGTTGGCGCAGGACGGCTTCAAGGCGGTCCTGCCGGCCTACACGGACCCTTCCGCGGCCACGGCGATGATTTCCGCGGGCGGCGGAGGCGGAGGTGGCGGCGGCGGCGGCTCCTCGCGGTCCTCCAGGCGCTACTCCGGCCGGGCCACGTGTGACTGCCCCAACTGCCAGGAGGCCGAGCGGCTCGGGCCCGCCGGGGCCAGCCTGCGGAGGAAGGGCCTCCACAGCTGCCACATCCCGGGCTGCGGGAAGGTGTACGGCAAGACGTCGCACCTGAAGGCGCACCTGCGCTGGCACACGGGGGAGCGGCCCTTTGTCTGCAACTGGCTCTTCTGCGGCAAGCGCTTCACACGCTCCGACGAGCTCCAGAGACACCTGAGGACCCACACCGGGGAGAAGCGCTTCGCTTGCCCGGTGTGCAACAAGCGCTTCATGCGGAGCGACCACCTGAGCAAGCACATCAAGACGCACACGGCGGGCGGGGGCGGCAAGAAGGGCAGCGACAGCGACACCGACACCAGCAACCTGGAGACCCCCCGGTCCGAGTCCCCGGACCTTATTTTGGAAGGGGTGCACCCCAGGATCTCGGGTAAGGACCAGTCCCCTCGCCACGAGCCCTGATGCAGGGCCCCGGGGCCCCCAAATAACTGCGAACAAAACAATAAACATTAAAAAACGGGTCTTGTTGAACATGAGGGAATATTTCACGGAATCGCAAAAAGAGGGAAAAAAAAGGCGGACTTGTTGAAGTTCTTGCATCTTGTATAAAAAAGTCATCTTGTTGTTTGCATTCGTGATCCTGGACTTCAGGGAGTTTACCTTTCAATGCACTTTGTGGATATAAAATGTGTTTGGACAGCTTTTATTTCTTTTGCCAAAATATCTATATATAAATGTTAAACCTGTATAAATTCACACGTATAAAACTTTCATTTTGAAGTAATTAAAAGGCATTAAAAAGGCTGTCACCGTGTGAGGAAAGACTGTTATTCAGGGCAGTGGTTCTCAACCTTTTTTTTTTTCCAGTGATGTACCCCCTGTGAACATTTTTTTTTTTTTAATTCAAGTACCCCCTCATCAGAGCAAAGCAATTTGGGTTGAAAAAAAGCGATAAAGGAGTAAAATACAGCACTATGTCATCAGTTTCTGATTTATTAAATTGTAAAACAGTGCAAAATATTGCTCATTTGTAGTGGTCTTTCTTGAACTATTTGGGAAAAAGATATAAAAAAATAACTAAAAACTTGTTGAAAAATAAACAATTCAGATTTCTACACATAGAACTTAAAGTGGCCTCTTTGGGGATTGGAATAGAGATCCATCAACTTCATTCTAAACATTTCTTCACAAAAATAATCAATATTTATGGAACATGTCCACAAAAAATTCCAGCTGTCAACACTGAATATTGCATTGTTGCATTTCTTTACACAGTTTATGAACTTACATTCATATTTTGTTGAATTATTATTCAATAAATATATTTATAAAGGATTTTTGAATTGTTGCTATTCTTAAAAAAATCTCACGTACCCCTTGGCATACCTTCAAGTACCCCCAGGGGTATGTGTACCCCCATTTGAGAACCACTGATTCAGGGGGCATTTGGACATTTTTCCGTCTTTAGTTTTAATTAAAACAGAATAATTCCGTGTTTAATGTGGCGTAAAAAGACATTTCATGGCCAAATGCAAATGATGTTAAATGCTAATAATTGTGACTCGCACTCCCTTGTGTCTTGTATTTGACATCAATGATTCATGCTTAACAAATATCCAATTGATCTTTTGAACATGTTCATTTTATGACAAAATGCTCTGATGATGGACCAAATTATTTGCTGTCATTTATATGAAAATAAGGACTCTTTTTTTTTTTTTTTTTTTTGCACACAATGGGACTGAGAAAAAAATGGAAATGAGTCACATGAAATTCATTTTAAAATGTTTTTTCTGGGCTAGGGCAAATGTTTGAATATAAGACAAAGTCTAAAAAATATCTACTTTTGCCTTCTAGGCAATTCTTGAAAAAGGGAGTTCATGGCGTCAAAAAATATTTGTTCCTATTGAATTGCGATTTAAATTTGACTGCGCGCATCAGCGGATTGAAGTCAATGATCACATACTTATATAAATCACATTTAACACTCAAAATGGAAAAAGAACAATTAACACATTTGTTATATTTATCAAAGACCTACATTGGTGTAAAAAAAGAAATCATATTTTGCGCTTTAAAAGCAGGTTAGTGTATGATCAAAATGTATTAATGTAAACAAACCAAAACAGTTAGATTTCCTTTAAACGGATGAATAAAAAAATACAAGACAATATTACTCCAATATTAAGTTTAATATCTTGGACTTAGACTTACTTTTTTTGTCATCAAGTTTGAACTTTACAGTACAAATAAGAACGAAATGTTGCATTATCTGCTTTTAGTGCAGGATAAAAGAGCAATAAGGTGCAGATATATATAAATAGTTACTGTACAGATAAATATATTGCACTTTTTCATATGCATTCACGTTTATGTTATATTGTCTTTATATTCCAGATAGTTCATCTTAGAACTAAAACTGCAAAATAGAAATATACAGGATGTTTGCAAAATAAATCGTCGAATTCACAATTATTGAACGATAACGACGATTATTATTTTTTATTCAATAATTATGTGATTATTGAAATTAACAATGCACGTATATTGCACGTTTATGCTGACTAAATGAAGTACATAAGTATTGAAATTATTTTAATCAAAAGATTTTAAACAAGTCGGCTTGCGCGGTGCGGCATAGCTCGGTTGGTAGAGTGGCCGTGCCAGCAACTTGAGGGTTGCAGGTTCAATTCCTGCTTCCGCCATCCTAGTCACTGCCGTTGTGTCCTTGAGCAAGACACTTTACCCACCTGCTCCCAGTGCCACCCACACTGCTTTAAATGTAACTTAGAGATTGGCTTTCACTATGTAAAGCGTTTTGCGTCACTCGAGAAAAGCGCTATATAAATATAATTCACTTCACTTGTGTTGATAGGTAAAAAAAAAAAAGTTTCAAAACTGCAGAATATTTATAAGCCATTTAATCGTGAAAGCGTGTTTAATGTTTGATCATTAGAATTGAAACATGTGCTACTTTGACCACTACATCCCTCTACTGGCAGGACAAGAACATGCATGCTGCTAAATGGCTGAAGGACACCAATCGATGGCCTTTAAAAAGAAACATGTACATTTTTTGAAAAGAAAGAAGCAGTCTTTAATGCTTTCTCTGGCTCCTCTCTGGTCTGCTGTCCCTGCTTCTACTCCTCTCCTCCTCCATCCTCCTGTCCCTGCTTCTACTCCTCTCCTCCTCCATCCTCCTGTCCCTGCTTCTACTCCTCTCCTCCTCCATCCTTCCTCTCCTTGCGTCCACACGGCCGCTCTCAGCCTCTCCCCTGTGATGGCGCTCGCTACCTCGCTCATCACTCCCGCTGGCATCCCGCTTTCTGTCCGCCGTCTTCTTCCTTCTGCCCTCCGGAGTCCTCCCTCTCTCAGTCCGTGTTTGTTTATGTTCCGCGGGCGCCACTTCACAGCGCTTGTGTGAGGCGTGACCGCTCGCTGACCGGCTCCTGCGAGACGAGGACTTTTTGTGACTCTTGTCTCGCCTCCGGGAGCTGTTATCTCTGCACGCCGCATCCTTCTTGCTCTTATTTCTCTTTCGGCCCTTTGAGTTGCCGCGGCTGTCTGAGTCGGAGTCGCCGGAGCTGCTGCTGCTGCTGGATGAGTCGCTGCCGCTGCGACTCGAGCTGTCGCTACTTTCATGCTTCTTCTTCTGCTTCTTTTTGCTCTTTTTCTTGTCTTTTTTGCTCTTCTTTTTCTTGGACTTCTGCTTCTCCAGACGATCCAGTTTCCTGTCGGACGTCAAACTTTAAATAACTCCCTCTTGCTGACGGAATAAACTCATAAGAAGTGCACAATCTAATGAGATTGTAACAACCACCATATCAAACACTAAACGGGATGTAACGATATCGATATTTTCACGGTATAATACAATGTTTCTGAGGTATATTTCCGAAATGAAGTTGCAGGAATGTTTAGTACAGTACTGCTTAACCTTGTTGGAGGTACCGAACCCCACCAGCTTCATATACACATTCACCAAACCCTTATTTAGTGAAAAATACAATTTAAATGTTTTTTTTACATTCAAGACAGAGTTACCGTATTTTTCGGACTATAAGTCGAAGATTTTTTCATAGTTTGGCCGTGAGTGCGACTTATACTCCGGAGCGACTTGTAGTCCGAAAAATACGGTGTATGTTTTTGGTAACACTTATATTCTAAGTAACAAAGACTTAATTTAGAGTTTTTTGGACACCAGGAGAACATATTCTAAGTAGGGCTGCAACTAACAACTAATTTGATCATCGATTATTCTGTCGATTATTACTTCGATTAATAATCGGATAAAACAGACTAACTACATTTCTATCCTTTCCAGTATTTTATTGAAAAACAGCATTCTGGCACCATACTTATTTTGATTATTGTTTCTCAGCTGTTTGTAAATGTTGTAGTTTATAAATAAAGGTTCATTTAAAAAAATATATATATATACATATTTT